>NC_064638.1:1038402877-1038707116 GCF_023864345.2 Schistocerca serialis cubense | reverse complement strand
AATAGATAGCAAAATCGTCAACAAAAAGAGAGCCGGAGATGCCCAGCGGGAGACAGGCCATTACAGGGTTAATGGTGATATCAAAGAGGAAGACACTCAGGACGGAACCTTTAGGCACACCATTTTCCTGGATAAAGGTGTCCGACAAGGCAGAACCCACACGCACCTTGAAAAATATCTTAATGCCTGAAGGAAACTGGCAGGCAGCCACAGAATCCCCACATGTAAAGAGTATGGAGGATACCAGTTCTCCAGCAGCTGCTGTAGGCCTTCTCCAAATCAAAAACACTGCCAGTGTCTGGGATTGCCACAAAAACTCATTTATGACATGGGTGGACAAAATAACAAGATGGTCAACTGCAGGACACCACACACTAAATCCACACTGTGCATTTGTCAGTAAATTGCGAGACTAGTAGCTGGTAAGAGGGATGGAGCAGTACCTAGAAGGAAGGTTTCTGTCCTTAATGGGCTTAGGTATGAGTATGACAGTGGCATCACGCAAAATGTGCCCTCTGCCCAGATGTGGTTGTTCGTGTTAAGCAGAAAGTGCTTGCCCACAAGAGAAAGGTGGTGCAACATCTGAATGCGAACGGTGTCTGGCTGTGGGGCAGAGGATTGAGATGAACTGAGAACACGATCCAGCTCCCTCATAGTATAGGTGGCATTGTAGAACTCACGATTTGGAGAAGAGAAGGGTATCGCCTGAGCCGCCTCCGCTAGTTTCCAATGAAGGAAGGCAGGGTTATAGTGGGAAGAGCTCGGAACTTCAGCAAAATGGTGGCACAAGGTGTTGGAGATCGGAGTAGGGTCCACAATAACATCGTCTGCTGTCAGGCCGGAAAATGGGGAATGGATCTTGGTCCCAGAGAGCTGTCTGAGTTTGGCCCACACGGTATAGGAAGGGCTGGAGCTGTTAAAAGAACTAATGAATGAAATCCAGCTAGCTCTTTTGCTATCCTGAAGAATGCAACAACACTTTGCCCATATCTGTTTATAATGAATGCAGTCTTCCATTATAAGGTGACAGTTAAAACTGCGGAGAGCAAGTTTCCGTGCTCTAATTGCATTGCAGCATGCCTCAGTCCACCAAGGGCTTGGGACATGACGTGGTAAAGAGGAAGAGCTAGGAATGGAACATTCTGCAACAGTAAGGATAATGTTTGCGAGATATTCCATCTGGTCACCACAACTGGGAAAATCTTGTTCAAAGGTCACCAGGGCGGACTAAAGCCACCAGTCAGCCTTGATAAGCTGCCATTTGGGCATGCACATGGATTGGGTAGGAGTCAGCAAATGGATAGGACACAGGAAATGGTCACTCGTGTAGGTGTCAGAACAGACCACTCAAGACAATGGGCAAGCTGGGCAGTGCAAAAGGATGTGTCCAAATGGGAATAGGTGTGTGAAGAGTCGGAAAGGAAAGTGGGTGCTCCGGTGTTAAGGCAGACGAGGTTAAGAAGATCTGCACCTCTGACAGATCTTGGGAGAACCCCAAAGGAGATGATGCGCATTAAAGTTACCGAGTAGCAAAAGTGGGGGAGGTAGCTGCCCAATAAGCTGAAGGAAGTCGGCCCTGGCGACATCGAATGATGGAGGGACATAAATGGTACAGAGGGAGTCAGGTGGGGAAGGAAAAGGCGAACTGCAGCAGCTTTAAGATGGGTAGTCAGGAAGAAGGGGTTGACAATGAATGTCATCCAGTATGAGAACCACGACGGCCCCATGAGATGGAATGCCAACCTCAGGGGGAAGGTCAAAATGAAATGGTAAGTAATGTGAAAGCTCAAAGCAGTCATGATGGCACAATTTCATTTCCTGAGGCAGAGTACAAGGGGATGCCAAAAGCAGTCATAAATCCTCTTTGTGGGACTGAAGGCTGTGAACTTTCCATTGGTGGACAGTCATGAGGAGGAAGAAATGTAGGGGTGTCAACTGAGGCTGCTGAGTGACAGCCAGTGTGGAGTTGCCACTACAGGGCACAGAAGCAGGAGGATCCTGCTCCATGAGGTCCACAGAAGCATCGGCTTGCTTGTGCGGTCAGTCTGTGGAGTCCAACAATGAAAACAGTTCATGGTGTGCACCGGCGATATGGAGGCTGGCCAAGCTAATGTACCACGTGGCGGCACCATTGAAGAGGATGTTAGAGTTGGCGAAGGAGAAGACTGTTTGCCTTTGGTGGACTTGTATGAGTCTTTCTGGTTAGGGGAAGACTCGGGTGGTGTTTGGCTGGAGGGAGGGATGAAGTCTACACAGGAGTACTACTCCTGTTCTTTCCAGCCTACCAGTTATGTAGCTGGTGGCTTTACCCCTTGAGGCGAGAGTGTGATGGTTTGTTGCACAGCTGGACGGAGGGGGGAGGGGGAATGGTGGCGATGATACCTTGACACTAGACGATTTCACAACCTCAGAGCCAAACTTGAGGTCGCATGTCTGTGTGGCCATGTCCTTCATGAAGCTAGGGGGTAACAAGAACAGAACTACAGGTGTCAGACAGGAGAACACAGGGTTTGTGATTAGCCACTAATTTGCTAGCAACTGGGTAAGGTACTTTTTCCTTTACCCAAATATCTTGGACAGCCTGCTCATCAAGATACACAGGACACTCCAGAGAGGAGGCAGCACAGCCGCCATTGCAGTTGGTACAGCGGGGAGGAGGAGGCGGACAATCTCCTTTATGTGCATCCCTACCAGAGATTACACATTTGGCTGGGTGTCGACAAGATGTTTTAGTGTGGTTGAAACAAGGACACTGGTAGCAGCGCATTGGGTTCGGAATGTACAGCTGGACTGATAATTTCATGGCCAGCTTTAATCTTTGATGGCAGCACCACTCTATCAAAGGTGAGGAAAAAAGAGTGCGAGTGGACACTAAGGAGGAATCTCTCTTTCATTGCACAATGGACAGCAATGACACCCTGATCAGAGAGGTAAGATTGGATTTCGGACTCAGACAGTTGAGTAGCTTTGTGTAAGTTACACCATGGGAAGAACTAAAAAGTTCTACAGGCCTCGACACGAAGAGGGTAGCCATGTAGAAGCGAGGCAGCAAGCAGTTGTTATGCTCGAGAATCAGAAATAGTCTCCAAAAGCAAAGTGCCACTCTGTAAACAAGAGCAGGATTTTGCAGGGCTGACAATTGCAGGAACACCTTTCTAAATAATAAATGGATTTACAGTGGCAAAGGACTGACCGTCTTCAGTATGTGAGACCACAAGGAACCATGGTGCAGTGCAAAGGGCTTTTGAATCATTAACCACATTATGTTCATGTTTAGTAGACATTGCCTGGAAAGATGATCGACTCATTGCAAGAAAATCCCCACGATTGCCAGCATCTCCAATGGCGCGCTACTTCCAACTGGGGGCTCCCTTCACAAGGGGGCACACCCGCGTTAGATGATTGTTCATACTTCAGGTCACACCTCCCGAACACTTGACAGAGGGACCAATTGGCAATTTGGGAAGGTTGCAGCTCAGGCAATCACCCCTCCCTGGGCTTTGCCTGTACCAGGGGGTACATGCGAACCCTACCTGTTGACCCAGGGCTGTGAATTACACGTTACCCAGTCATGTGTTACATGTCAGACGTGTGGGCCGGCCTTCAGGAGTGCAAAGAGAGGAAGACGAAAAAGGGGAACCTCAAATGCTGAAGCGGAGGAACAAGTGGAGAAGGGAAACAAAGAAAGGAAAAGGGAGGGAAAAAACAAAGGTGAGACTGTTCTGTAAGTCAGTGACACAATGCAGAACATTCCCAATAATGTCCCAGACATGTTCCCCGAGGGAGGGGAAAAAGAACAGCAAGAGGATAGACATGCAGCACGGAAGGGAAAAAATGCTGCCAAGGCTGGGGCCACGTGGTAGCCAAGCAGGAAATTCCTCTCTTGTGCCAACCTCTTCATCTCCGAGCAGCACTTGCAATCTACATCCTCCATTACTTACTGGATGTATTCCAATCTCTGCCTTCCTCTACAAATTTTAACCTCTAAAGCTTCCTCTAGTACCACGAAAGTTATTCTCTGATGTCCTACATCCTGTCCCTTCGTCTTGCAGTGTTCCCACACATTCCTTTTCCTACAATCCCTCTTTCACTGCCATACAATGCTGTGCTCCAAACCTACATTCTCAAATTTCTTCCTCAAATTAAGGCCTATGTTTGATACTAGTAGAGTTCTCTTGGTCAGGAATGCCCTTTTTGCCAGTGCCAATTCTGCTATGTATGTCCTTGCTCCATCTGTCATCTGTTATTTTATTGCTTCCTTAATTTTATCTACTTTGTGATCACCAATCCTGATGTTTAGTTTCTCAATTTTTCTACTTTTCATTAGTTTTGTCTTTCTTCTATTTATTCTCAATCTTTTTTTTTTTTTTTTTGGTTGGGTTTAAGGGCGCTCAACTGCTGAGGTCATTAGCGCCCAGTCACTGTTGTTAGAGCACATGGAATCCGGTAAAACTCAAGGGGATGGGGGGGACACCAGAAGGACCTGACAAAGATGCAGATAAAATAAGTAAAAAGGTTAAATGTCTTTGGACAAGCCAGTTAAAGTTATAAAACGCAGAATACGAGCAGCTGCTCGAGCGTCATCAGCTAAAACATCCGGTAAAGTAGATGGCAGAGACAGGACAACACGAAATTGACTAAAACGGGGACACGACAATAAAACATGGCGCACTGTTAATGCCTGACCACAAGGGCACTGCGGGGCTGGGTCACCGGAGAGCAGGTAGCGGTGGCTAAACCGGCAATGCCCAATCCGCAACCTGGTCAGGACGACCTCCTCGCGCCGAGATGGTCGGGAGGATGTTGTCCAAGCAGTTGGGAGCGGTTTTACTGCCCAGAGCTTGTTTCCTTGGAGGGATGACCAAGCATCCCACCACAATGACACAAGCCTCTTACATACATCCCCACGAACGTCAGATGACGGGACACAATGGGAGGCTGGCCGAGGCAGGAGGACTGCAGCCTTGGATGCAGCATCTGCAGCCTCATTCCCAGACACTCCTACATGTCCGGAAACCCACAGAAAGCTGACAGAACCACCATTATCAGCGAAAGAATGGAGGGACTGCTGTATCCGTTGAATCAAGGGATGGACCGGATAGGGAGCTCCAAGGCTCTGAAGAGCACTGAGTGAGTCAGAGCAGAGTACATACGATGAATGGCGGTGGCGGCGGGCATACTGAACGGCCTGATGGAGAGCAAAAAGCTCGGCCGTAAAGCTGGAACATTGGTCGAGGAGCCGGTATTTAAAGGTGGCGGCCCCGACGACAAAGGCACAGCCGACACCATCGTCAGTTTTGGAGCCAACGGTGTAAATAAAGGTGTGACCGGCAAGTCGAGCACGAAGTTCGACAAACCATGAGCAATACACTGCAGCCGGAGTACCCACCTTCGGGAGTGAGCTGAGGTCGAGATAAATATGAACCGGAGCCTGGAGCCAAGGTGGTGTCGGGCTCTCACCCTCTCTGAAAGTGGTAGGGAGGGCAAAATCCAATTGTCGAAGCAGGCGACGGAAGCGGACTCCGGGGGGCAGCAGGGCAGAGACATACAACCCGTACTGACGGTCGAGAGAATTGGCGAAGAAGGACTTGTAAAAGGGGTGGTCGGGCATAGACAATAGCCGGCAGGCATACCGACACAGCAGTACGTCGCGCCGGTAGGTCAATGGTAACTCGGCAGCTTCAGCATAAAGACTCTCGACAGGACTAGTGTAGAAGGCTCCGGTCGCAAGACGTATCCCCCGATGGTGGATGGAGTTGAGCTGGCGTAAGAGGGATGGCCGAGCGGATGAGTAGACGAAGCTCCCATAATCCAGCTTCGATCGGACTATGGACCGATACAAGCAAAGCAGGACAGTGCGATCCGCTCCCCAAGATGAACCGCTAAGAACTCTGAGGACGTTAAGGGAACGTGTACAACGGGCCGCCAAATAAGAGACATGTTGAGACCAACACAGTTTCCTGTCCAATGTGAGCCCTAGAAACTTAGTTGTGTCCACGAATGGGAGAACAACAGGACCGAGATGTAAGGATGGCGGAAGGAATGCTTTATATCGCCAAAAGTTGATACAAACCGTCTGCTCTTCAGAGAACCGGAAGCCATTTGCCACGCTCCACGAGTAGAGGCTGTCTAGACAACGCTGAAGGCAGCGCTCCAGGAGGCATGTTCTCTGGGCACTGCAGTAGATCGCGAAGTCATCGACAAAGAGAGAGCCGGAGACATGAGGTGGAATGCAATCCATAATTGGATTGATCGCGATGGCAAAAAGGGCTACGCTCAAGACGGAGCGCTGAGGCACTCCGTTCTCCTGGAGGAAGACGTCGGACAATACGGAACCCACACGTACCCTAAACTTTCGATCCGTTAAAAAGGAATCAATAATAAGGGCAGGCGACCGCGTAGGCCCCACCTGTGCATAGTGCGGAGGATACCTCCTCTCCAACAGGTATCATGAGCCTTCTCCAAGTCGAAGAACACGGCTACCGTTTGGCGCCTTCGCAAAAAGTTGTTCATGATGAATGTCGACAAGGTCACAAGGTGGTCAACAGCGGAGCGGCGGCGACGAAAGCCGCATTGGACATTAGTAAGTAGCCGTCGAGATTCAAGAATCCAGACTAACCGAGCATTAACCATGCGCTCCATCACCTTACAGACACAGCTTGTAAGAGAAATGGGGCGGTAACTAGAAGGAAGGTGTCTATCCTTCCCGGGTTTGGGTATAGGAACAACAACGGCATCACGCCAACGCATGGGGACTTGACCTTCGGTCCAGACGCGATTGTAGGTACGAAGAAGGAAGCTTTTGCCCGCCGGAGAAAGGTGTGCCAGCATCTGAACGTGAATGGCATCTGGCCCCGGAGCAGAGGACCGGGACAGTGCAAGCGCACGTTCGAGTTCCCGCATAGTAAAGGGGGCATTATAAGTTTCCAGATTCAGCGAGTGGAAGGAAGGTCGCCAAGCCTCTTCTGCTTCTTTCCTGGGAAGGAAGGCAGGATGGTAATGGGTGGAGCTTGAAACCTCCGCGAAAATGCGGCCAAAGGCGTTGGAGACAGCCACAGGATCAACAAGGACCTCATTACCCGAGGTCAGGCCAGGTACCGAGGAGTGGGCCTTAATGCCCAACAGCCGGCGCAGGCTACCCCAAACGACGGAAGAGGGAGTAAAACTGTTAAAGGAGCTGGTGAAGGAGGCCCAACAAGCTTTTTTGCTGTCTTTGATGACTCTACGGCATTGCGCTCGGAGTCGTTTGTATTCAATACAATTCGCCAACGTAGGATGGCAGCGAAAGGTGCGTAAAGCACGTCGTCGAGCACGGATAGCGTCCCGACAAGCCTCGTTCCACCAGGGGACGGAAACGCGATGTGAAGAAGAAGTAGTACGAGGAATGGAACGTTCGGCAGCATTGATGATAAGAGCCGTGAGGTATTCGACCTGACTGTCACAACTGGGAAAATCGTGGTCCGGAAAGGTTGCCAGGGAGGAGTAAAGCCCCCAGTCAGCTTTCAGTATTTTCCAGCTCGAAGGACGTGGGGATGGGGTGTGGTGCAGGAGACGAACGACACAGGGGAAGTGGTCGCTCGAATAGGTGTCAGAAAGGACATACCACTCGAACCGACGGGCAAGAGTGGTAGAACAGATCGAGAGGTCCAAGTGGGAGTAGGTATGAGTAGAGTCCGAGAGGAAAGTCGGGGCGCCGGTATTGAGGCAGACAAGATTGAGATGGTTGAAGACATCCGCCAAGAGTGAGCCTCTTTGACAGGATGCAGGAGAGCCCCAAAGGGGATGATGGGCATTGAAGTCGCCAAACAATAAAAACGGCGGGGGAAGCTGAACGATCAGGTGCATCATGTCAGCCCGACTAACAGCAGATGACGGTGGAGTGTAGATGGTATAAACTGAAAAAGTAAAAGCAGAAAGAGTAATGCGGACAGCTATTGCTTGGAGTGGGGTGGTCAATGGTATGGGATGGTAATAGACATCGTCCCGAACGAGCAACATGACCCCACCATGAGCTGGGATACCGTCCACAGGGGTGAGGTCATACCGCTCCGAGGTATAGTGGGTAAAGGCAATACGGTCAGTCGGGCGCAACTTGGTTTCCTGGAGACCAAGGACGAGTGGACAGTGCAGGCGGAGGAGCAGTTGTAATTCCTCCCGATTAGATCGAATACCTCTTATGTTCCAATGAAACAACGCCATCGCTAGTCAAAAAGTTGGTGGAACGAGACGGGGGAAGAGCTGGTCACCTCGACGGCCGCGGAGGGCCAGGTTGCGAGGGAACAACGCTACAACCGACGGGAGGCGGACGGCCGCTGTCCCTAGTTGTGTAGGAGGGGCAGCATCATTGGCCGACGAAAGGCCAGCTGAGCGCCTGGCAGCAGAGCGTCCCGGCGAAACTGAGGACGGCCGGGAGCAGCGACTCACGGATGGAGCGTCAGACGAAACGCGCCGGGGTGGAGAGTGGGATAGAGACTTCTTCTTGGAGGCCTTCTTGGAAGGCCGAGGAGGCACAGGGATGGTGGGCTGGACCCGAAGAAGGTCCTCACGCGCGGGGTCCGTTTTGGAACGCCGGACCTCGGAAGCTGGGGTCCGGAATGTTTCCCCGATGGACGCCTGAGAAGAGGATCGCTTCTCAGGTGGCATGGGGGGAGGAGGAGGAGGAGGAGGAGGAAGAGGAAGGGTGGCCCCTGGGGCACAGGGGGTGGGGCCCACAGGGGGAGGAGGATTTGGAAGGGAGGGATTTGGGAGGCGGAGGCAGAGCCCCCCGATGGGCGGAGGAGGCGGAGGGGGGACAGGATAGGGGTGAGGGTACCGCGGAAGGAGTGGACACAACTGAGGCAAACGAAGTGGTCAATGGCACGGGATGGAGGCGGTCATACTTCTTCCTGGCCTCAGAATAAGAGAGCCGATCCAAAGTTTTGAGTTCTTGTATCTTCTTCTCCTTCTGATATGCGGGGCAGTCTGAGGATCTAGGCGAGTGGACGCCAGGACAATTAATGCACCAAGGTGGTGGGGTGCATGTATGTTCCTCACGAAGAGGACGTCCACAATCGCCACAAAGGGGCTCAGCCTCACACCGTGACGACATGTGCCCAAAGCGCAAACACCTAAAACAGCGCATAGGAGGCGGGACGTAAGGTCACACGTCACACCGGTAGCACATCACCTTTACCTTCTCTGGGAGAACGTCCCCCTCGAAGGCGAGGATAAAGGCCCCGGTGTCGATGCGAAGGTCTTTGGGGCCGCGCTGGACTCGCCGGACGAAATGCACGCCTCGGCGCTCCAGGTTGGCCCTGAGCTCCTCATCAGATTGGAGCAGGAGGTCACGATGAAAAATAACCCCCTGCATCCTATTTAGTGCCAGATGTGGGACAATGGATACTGGGATGTCCCCTAGGCGGTCGCACGCCTGGAGTGCCACCGACTGTGTGGCGGAGGTGGTCTTGATAAGAACGGACCCTGAACGCATCTTGCTGAGAGCCTCGATTTCCCCGAAGATGTCCTCAATGTGCTGAACAAAGAATATGGGCTTGGTTGGTTGGTTGTTTGAGGTTAAAGGGACCAAACAGCAAGGTCATCAGTCCCTTGTTTCAAATAGACTCCATTCTGCTAACGGGACATCTCAGAAAAGTCAGAACAATAAAATGGAAAAAGGGGAAACGTAAAAGGGCAGTCACGTTGTCAATAGTAAAAACAAATGAGGGAAGTTGGCAAGAGAACGAACCCAACACTATGCTGAAGCAGCACAGGCAAGACCACCTGTGACTTAAAAGGTACAACTGCTATAATGCAGAAAGTACATATGGGAATAGAAAAACTAACCAAGCCTTAAAAAGAAGGGGTAAAAACAGAGTAAAAGGGAAAGAAAAGAGGATTCCGGTCAGGGAGGTGAATCGGGAATCTCTGAACACTGCCTACAGTGGGAGACACCCAAACACTCACCGCCCTGCCCCAACACCAGAGGGAGATTAAAAACTTTAAAACTGAGAATAAAAACCACTCTCCCGGAGGAAACCTAGAACCAGAGAGACCATCCGGGAATCGTCAGCCAACATCAAAGGTAAAGTGTGGGGGAGTCTGTACTTAGCATGCAGAGCCAAAAGAAGGGGGCATTCAACCAAAATGTGGGCCACTGACTGGAAGGCTCCACAACCACATAGCGGGGGTGGCTCATCACGCAAAAGGAAACCATGGGTCAGCCTGGTATGGCCAATGCGGAGACGACACAGTGTGGTCGAGTCCTTGCGGGAGAGGCGAAAGGAAGAACGCCATGGGCCTGGATTCACCTTAATGGCACGAAGTTTATTAGACAGTGGAGTAGCCTCCCAAGAATTGGCCCATGACTGTGCAAAGTGGGATTTGATGTGAAGCCGTGAATCCGCTGCAGGAGGGGTTACAGAAAACGGGGGATAAGTAACTGCTCCCCCAGCCAAACGATCAGCGAGCTCATTACCCGGGATACCCACATGGCCCGGGACCCATAGGAAGTCAATGGAACAAGCAGCACGGTGAAGATCAGCGAGATGGTCATGGATGGCAGAGACCAAGGGATGGCGCGAAAAACACCGGTCAATAGCAAGAAGGCCACTCATCGAGTCCGTACATAACAAAACGCGGTTGTGTTGGGATTGTTTAATAAAGGTAAGGGCCCGGGAAATTGCCATCAATTCCGCAGTAAACACCCCACATGAGGGTGGCAGTAGATGATTTTCCGTTCCAACAAAGGACGTGAAGGCATACCCAACATGATCAGCAGATTTAGAGCCATCAGTGTAAAAAACAACAGCATCCCGAAACTCCCATAAAATTTGGCGGAAAAAGGAACGGAACACCACCGGGGGGATGGAATCTTTCGGACCGCGGCAGAGATCCATCTGAATTCGAGGCCGAGGAACTAACCAAGGAGGGGTAGAGGGGAGGGAGCGAGGAAGACAGGACAAAGAAGGAAGCCGAAAATCACGGTTAAGAGACGCAAGGCGCAGTCCAACCGGTAAACCCGCCCGAGGGCGGGAGTCAGGCGGGCGACGTCCATGGTCTGGGAATAGGATAGAATAGGAAGGATGAGCGGGAGAAGAACGGATAGTAAGGGCATAA
Source organism: Schistocerca serialis cubense (assembly GCF_023864345.2). NCBI lineage: Eukaryota > Metazoa > Arthropoda > Insecta > Orthoptera > Acrididae > Schistocerca > Schistocerca serialis. The sequence continues at coordinate 1,038,696,022 of NC_064638.1, read as the reverse complement.
GACACCAGAAGCTGGGACCGCCGAACAGAAAGGGGGGGATCCCAGCTTCAACCAGGAGACTATCAACAGGGCTAGTAGGGAAGGCACCGGTGGCCAAACGGATACCACGATGGTGGACTGGATCCAGCACGTGCAGCGTGGAAGGAGCAGCTGAACCATAAACTTGACAACCATAGTCCAAACGTGACAGAACTAGAGCACGATAAAGACGGAGGAGGAGGGAACGGTCCGCACCCCAAGAGGAGTGGGCAAGGAAGCGAAGGACATTGAGTTTACGGAAACATCCTACCTTCAGGAGTCTGATATGGGGCAGCCAAGTGAGCTTGTTGTCGAAAAGAAGACCTAGGAAACGAAACTGTGGAACCACAGGCAATCTTTGTGCAGCGAGATAGAGCTCTGGATCAGGGTGGACCGTAGTACGGCGACAGAAGTGGACCACCCGCGATTTTAAAGGAGAGAATTGAAACCCGTGTGAGAGGGTCCATGCAGAGGCACGCCGTATAGCCACCTGGAGCTGCCGTTCTCCAGATGGCATTGAGGAGGAACTAACCCAAATGCAGAAATCATCCACATACAGGGCAGGGGCGACCAAGGGACCGACAGAGGCCACAAGTCCATCGATAGCAATGAGGAAAAGAAGGACACTCAAGACAGAACCCTGTGGGATGCCCGTCTCCTGGGTCCGTGGAGAACTAAAAGCAGTACCAACTCGAACTCTGAATGACCGATGGATCAGGAACTGGCGGATAAAAATCGGGAGTGGGCCCCGAAGACCCCACTGATGAAGGGTTAGTAAGATGTGATGGCGCCAGGCCGTGTCATAGGCCTTGTGAAGGTCAAAAAACACTGCAACCAAATGGCAGCGCTGGGAAAAAGCCTGCCGAACTGCGGATTCCAAGCGAAGTAAATGATCGATTGGAGATCGTCCCTCTCGAAAGCCACACTGGTAAGGGGACAATAGATCCCGAGATTCGAGGACCCAAGTGAGCCGACGGGCTACCAGCCGTTCAAGTAACTTACAACCAACATTGGTCAAACTAATTGGCCGATAGATGTCAACAGATAGGGGGTTCTGACCAGGCTTAAGGACAGGAACCACAATGCTATCCCTCCACTGAGAAGGGAAGTCACCCTGGAGCCAGATACGGTTAAACACCCGAAGAAGATGGTGCCGTTGTGGAGCACTGAGATGCTGAAGCAGCTGGTTATGAATGGAATCTGGGCCAGGGGCCGTATCGTGAGAAGAAGATAGAGCAGAAAGAAATTCCCATTCAGTGAAAGGTTCGTTGTAAGATTCTGACTCACAAGTGGTGAAACATAAGGTGACAGCTTCAGCCTGCTGTTTTTGATGAAGGAAAGCAGCTGGATAGGAGGCCGACGCTGATGCCACTGCAAAATGAGTCGCAAGATGTTCTGCGAGAACTAATGGGACCGTACAAATGCCATCTGGGAGGTGAAGGCCTGGGAGGGTGGACTGCCGATGGCAACCTTGGAGAGAGCGAAGTGTAGCCCATACCCGTGACAGAGGGACAGTGGAACCAAGGGAAGAAACGAATCGTTCCCAACATATCCGCTTGCTCTGTTTGATTAAATAACGGGCTTTAGCGCGAAGGCGCTTAAAGGTAGAAAGGCTGGCTACAGATGGGTGCCTCTTAAAGTGTTGCAAAGCTCGACGGCGATCACGGATGGCAATGGCAATGGCCGTACTCCACCACGGGACTTGCCGACGACGAAATTGTCCAGATGAGTGCGGGACAGCAAGGTTAGCAGCGCGAACAATCATGTCAGACACGTCACGTAGGACGTCATCAATACAACCCGACAAAGAGGGAGAAAACTCGACCTGTGCAGTATATAGAGGCCAATCGGCGCGGTGGAAAGACCAACGAGGTAACCTCTCCATCGGGGAGCGGGAAGGGAGCGTGAATATGGGCTTGGAGGTGGCGAATGTCCCCCCATCGGTTCGAGAACAGACCAAATAGCGGGGGAAGTACTTCGCCCCAAGCCGGCGGGCCTGTCCCTCCTCCCATGGAGTGGCCAAGGGGGAAAGGGCAGGAGAACCAGAACTAGAAACGGTACCTTTTCTTATGAAAGACTCGGCCGCAGAGCGACCTGATACGTGTTGACGTTTCATCTGCGAAACGTCCGCCCTGATACCACCCACTCCGACCAGGGGCTCTCCCCACGGGCGCCACCCAGCCGCAGCAAGGGCCACCTGGCAGGATGACCATTGCCGGGAGTCCTGATGCCCCAAGGAGACGGGCATCTACTCCTTGGACGACGTGGGGAGGGTGCAGCTCAGGTATCGGCAGTACGATCCCTGTGTTGTCAGGGGGCTACAACCTAGAGGGTACATGATGACCCCACCACAACGGGCTGGCTACCGTGCTGGATTTCTGGTGCCATGGAAAGTCCATCATGATCGCTGGTGCAGATGGAGATGCACTATGGGCGTAACTTGGACAACCCATCAGGCGTTTAGGCCCAATTTGAGGAAAAGTGGGTATGGTTACAACACCGGTGCAATGCTGAGTGCCAAGGTCTTAGTGCACTTAGGACCAGTGGTACACCACGTAAGGTGTCCTTCCCCAAAAGGCTCGTACTTCTGTAGAATTTTGAAAAATGGAGGTCAAACCCCAAGGGGGACCATCACATGGAAGGCCGAAACGGTTGAAACTCCTTTTAGTCGCCTCGTACGACAGGCAGGAATACCTCGGGCCTATTCTTACCCCGGACCCGCAGGGGGATTATTCTCAATCAATGTTCTGTACTCAGTAGACCATGCCATGCAGCAGCCTTTTAATTGTTCTTCACTTTCACTGAGGACAGCAATGTCATCAGTGAATCTCCCCTTAATTTTAATTCCACTCCTGAACATTTCTTTTATTTCCTTCATTGCTTCTTCGATGTACAGTTTGAATAGTAGAGGCAAAAGACTACATCCCCGTCTTACACCCTTTGTAACCCAAGCACTTTATACTTGGTCTTCCACTCTTATTACCTCTTGGTTCTTGTATATATTGTTTGTTACCTGTCTTTCCCCATAGCTAATCACTAATTTTCGCAGAATTTCTTACATCTTGCACCATTTTCTACTGTAACACTATCCAGGCCGAAAAATCCTATGGTCGTTTCTTGATTTTTCCTTCAGTCTCAATTTCATTATCAACTGTAATGCCAGAATTGCCTCTCTGGTGCCTTTACCTTTCCTAAAGGTGAACCGATTGTCATTTAACACATCCTCAATTCGCTTTTCCATTCTTCTGTGTATTATTCCTGCCAGCAACATGGATGCAAGAGCTGTTAAGCTGATTGTGCGATAATTCTCGCACTTGTTGGCTCTTGTGATCTTTGGAATTGTGTAGATATTTTTCCGAAAGTCAGATAATGTATCATCAGACTCTTACAGTCAACATACCAGCATGAACAGTCATTTTGTTGCTACTTCCCCAACAATTTTAGAAATTATGATGGAATGTTCTAAATTCTTATGCCTTGTTTGATCTTAAATCTCCCAAAGCTCTTAAACTCTTATTGTAATACTGGATCCCCTACCTCTTCTATATTGACTCTTGTTCCTTCTGCTATTATCTCATCAGACAAGCACTTAAACATATTCTTTCCACTTTCCCGCTCTCTCCTCCAAGTTTAACAGTGGTACTCCCATCACATTCTTAATGTTGCTGCCCTTGTTTTTAGTGTCAAAAAAGGACATTTCAACCTTCCTGTATGCTGAGTCAGTCCTTCTGACAATCTTTTTTTCCATTTCTTCACATTTTTCATGTAGTCATTTCACCTTAGCTTCCCTGAAGTTTTTCAGTGACATTTTTGTATTTTCTTTTTTCATCGATCAACTGAAGTATTTCTTCTGTTACCCATGGTTTCTTCGCAGTTATCTTTTTTGTACATTTTTTTTTCCAACTTCTGCGACTGCTCTTTTTGGAGATGCCCATTCCACTTAAACTGAACTGCCCATTGGGCTTTTCCTTATTGCAATATCCAAAGCCTCAGGGAACTTCAAACCTATCTCCTCATTCCTTAGTACTTCTGTATCCCACTCCTTTGCCACTGATTCTTCTTCACTAGTCTCTTAAATATCAGGCTATTCTTCATCATTACTAATTGTGATTCAAGTCTGATACCAATATCAGATTTCAGAATCTCTGCCTGACCACGATGTAATCCGACTGAAATATCCCTGTATGTCTCCATCATTTCAAAGTATACCACCACTTCTTTGTGATAGTTGAGTAGAGTATTCACAATTACTAGCCGAAATTTATTCCAGAATTCCATTAGCCTCTCTTCTCTCATTCCTCCCGCCAAGCCCATATTCTGCTTTAATGCCTTTTTCTACTACTTTCCCTATAACTGCGTTCCCATCCCTCAATGAGTATTAGATTTTCATCTCCCTTTATGTACTGAATTACCCATTCAATTTCCTCATATACTTTAGCTCATCATCTTCAGCTTGCAATGTTGGGCATGTATACCTAAACTATTGTTGTCAATGTGCGTTTGCTGTCTATTCCGCCGAGAAAAACCTGATTACTGAATTGCTCATAGTAACACACTCTCTGCCCTACCTTCCTATTCATAGCGGATCCTACTCCCATTATACCATATTCTGCTGCTGCTGCTGCTGCTGCTATTACCCTAGACTCATCTGACCAGAAATCCTCCCCTGACCCCCATCACATCTAGACCAAGCATTAGCATTTCCCTTTTCAGAATTTCTATCTTCTGACATTCCAAGCCCCGACTCTTAGAACGTTTTCCTTTTGTTGATTATTCAATCTTTTTCTCATGGTCACCCTCTCCCTTGGCAGTTCTTGGGGCCATGAAACCAATAGTGATCTAAACATAAAGGACTAAATACAACTCAAGTGATTTATTAATGCCCCAAGATTATTTTTAAGAAATGGAATTTCTGTTAGCAGGGAACAAGATTGTGATACTAAATCCTTATGAACGGTGAAGAAGAAACATTGTATACAGATTGATTCCTAAAACAGAACACCTTAGATAATTTGTCACAGAATATAAAACACCAAAATTACATATTCAAGAATTTCAAGGAATTGTTGAAAAAACAACTCGCATAACCATGAGATAATTTAATTCGAAATAATCAGTTACTTAACAGCTTATTAAAAATGTAATGTCAATATTTATGAGAATTTTTTTAACATTCAGAATAAAAACTTGTGTTTGAATCACATGTGTCTCTCTCTCTCTCTCTCTCTCTCTCTCTCTCTCTCTCTCTCTCTCTCTACCCCCCTCCCCAGTTTTAGACAAGGATTAAATCAACCTTTCTATAGAGAAAATAAATAAAGCAGCAAAATTGGCTTTTATAGATTAGCAATGCAGCTTCCCAGTTTGATTAAAATTTACAGAAATCTATATACAGCATATACTCTGCAAGCGGCAGTCCTTGGCAGAATGTACTTCGTGCAAATATTAGTGATTTTCTGTTCTGCTTTCACATACTGAGCAATGGGAAGAAACAGCTATCTATAGGACTCTGTACATGCCTACTCTGCCTCCTCTTATTAGATTTCTGGCTCTCTAAATTGACCATATATGGTTTTACAAGAAAAACATTGCTTTTTTCCTAAAGATCCATTTAAATTCCCAAACATTATTTGGGCCGTACTTCCCTCTCAATCCTACCAACACTCTTATGAATTAACTGTATAAATGCCAGACATGCCTATTTGATACTGACTCCAATGCTGGAGCAATACTCTACAACTGGTTGCACTATCATCTGGTATCCATTTGCATTACAGATGCACTGCCTTTTCCCAAAACACTTTCAAACAAACCTGTTCACCTTTCCTAATACTGACTTTTAAATTTTCTTCCTATTTCATGTTACTTATTACTATTACAACTAGCTGTTAACTGATGTACCACACAAGCAGTTTGTACTGAAATTGCATGTTTATGGAATATCATTTCAGTTATGTGACTGGATTTGCGATTTCCTGTCAGAGGTCACAGTTTGTAGCAACTGACAAAGACACTGAGTAAACCAGAAGTGATTTCTGATGTTCCCCAAGGTAGAGCTGTAGGCTCTCTGCGACTCGTGGACTTCGAACGTGGTTAGGTGATTGGATGTCACTTTTGTCACACATCTGTATGCGAGATTTCCACACTCTTAAATACCCCCAGGCCCACTGTTTCCAATGTTATAGTGAAGTAGAAACTTTAAGAGAGACGTACAGCACAAAAGCATACAAGCCAACCTTGTCTGTTGACGGACAGACCACTAATAGTTGAAGGGGGTCATAATGTGTAATAAGCAGACCTCTATCTAGATCATCAGACAGGAATTCCAAATTGCATCAGGATCCACTGCAAGTACTATGACAGTTAGGCAGGAGGTGAGAAAACTGATTTCATGGTCCAGCAGCCACTCATAAGCCACGCACCATGCTGGTAAATGCCAAACAACGCCTCGCTTGGTGTAAGGAGCGCGAAAATTGGATGATTGAATAGTAGAAAAATGTCGGGTGGAGTGCTGGCCGGTGAACATCATCTGCCAGTGTGTTTAGTGTCAACACAAATTTGGAGGTGCTGGCATTATGGTAGGGTCGTGTTTTTCATGGAGGGGGCTTGCACCCCTTGTTTTGTGTGGCACTATCCCAGCACAGGCCTAAATTGGTGTTTTAATCACCTTCTTGCTTCCCACTGCTGAAGAGCAGTTCGGGGATGCAGACTGCATCTTTTACCACGACTGAGCACCTGTTCATTATGCACAGCCTGTGGCAGAATGGTTACACTACAATAACATACCTGTAATGTACTGGCCTGTACAGAGTCTTGACCTGAATCCTATAGAACACCTTTGGGATGTTTTGGAACGCGAACTTCATGCCAGGCCTCACTTATTGAGCAATGTGTTCCTCTTGAGCTTCCAAAATGCAGCAAGATTATAGCGAACTGTGAAACCTAATAAGTACATGCCAAAATTACACCAAAGCAATCCTATTTGCTCAACCATTCACGACAGCACCTTACTTTCACTAATGTGTCTTTCGAAATAATTTTATAAATTGAGAACAGGAGGCAGCACCAGTGAAGGGGCATGTCACAAGAAGTCCGTACATTCTTCTCATACAAAATGAGTCCCATTTGGGCAGTCTTATTAAAACAAAGTTGGAGGCCGAGCTATGCTTCGTCTCAAAGTGTTAAATATAGACTTCAGTATTTTTACTTTCTATTAACGAGAAATTGAAGGAGATTTTGATCCATTAATTCCTCTCACATAAGGACAGAACTTCATATGATTTTTTTATAGCTTTCTCACCAGAACCTGACTGTGGCAATTATTGTAGGTTTCACACACATGTCTTCTTATGGATGCACAAATGTCAGTTAAGTTTTTTCGAGCATTTTTCCCAGTCTTCCACAATGATTTGTACACAAGGCAAAGTGGGTCTTTGGCATGTTATATGGAACATTTTTACTGCCATTGCTGCAGTGGGATCGCTTAAGTGCCTCAATACTACAGATAATCATGCCACGTGTGCAACCAAATCAAGTGGGTTCCAGTACGGAAGCCTAACATATTGTACTGAAAGAGGGACAGCAGCCTTTTCAGTATTTGCAGGGACAACAGTATTGACAAACTATTTATCTGGTCTGGTCTTAACAAGGGCCAATTATGTTAATATTGTGGCATGTCTAACTGAAGGGGAAACTACAGGTCTTTCAATTTCCCATGGACACATGGCTCTGTCGTATGCTTCAATAATGGTATCCTGGGCTACGCACAACTTAAACCCACTAAGTAAGAATTAAATTTGCCATGCACAGCAATACATTTCCTTCATGCCTTGAAAATAATGAGGCAACATGTCAAAATGTATCACTGGTTGACAGGATGTTACCTAGCAGGAACAGCAATCCATTCTTCATCAAGAACCATAACCAGAAAAGGTAGTGATTTTAGACACTGGTTTCTGGAGGGAAGTCTGTTCTAACTCATCCTAAAGGTGTTCCATCAGGTCCAGATCAGGACTCTGGTCATTCAATCCATTTCATTTCAAGGATGTTATTGTCCACGAATCATAGTCTCACAGGTGCTACTTTATGACAATGCATTGTCACTCTGATACACTATCTCTGAGCTGATCCTCTACATTCACATCCGTCTGGATTTAGCGTTTTCATAAGTGCAGTAGCCATGAAAAACATCCCATATTAAGACACCCCCTTCTCCATTGGCACTACATATGATGGCACATAACATTCTCCAGGTACTCACCAAAGCCAAACCATTCAATGGGATTGGCAAGAGTATAGCCTGACTCATCACCAAAATCACTTTTTCCAGGCATCCACTGTCCAGTGGGGTCACTAATACCATCACAAGTGTTGCTTAGCACTGACTAGAGAAATGTGTGGCATATGAGGAGCTGCTTTATCACTATGCCCTATTTTGAGGCACAGTCACTGTGCCAAATGGAATACTGGTAGCACTCTGGAACTCGCACGTTATTCTTTCTGCTGATTTCATGTGATTACAATTAGTCTCCTCAATGTTCAATAGTAGTGACTACTAAGTAGTGCAATGGGATCCACCCTATGCCATGCTCTTCATATAGTTTGCAGAGAATAGAGGAAGATGTAGGTGCAGTAACTCTGGTCTTCTGTTGGCCTTCGTTTGAACAAGTTATACTTCATACATAATGAATGGATAAATGTACAGCTAACTATGAAATGTTATTTTATTTGTGCTGGATCTTATTCACCTCTATAGCTGTTAGTCAATTACGCTCACTCCATTGATGGATAACAACCTTCCACATTGTATGTGGCTGTCCCTGTGATGCAACAGACTCTAGCTAGTCCTCTCACCATTCTCTGCTCTGTTCACTACACTAAAGAGGAACCTGAGTAGTAGAGAAGTTTAAGATCTCACGTAATTATATATTGTGTGCTGTTATCACTGATTAAACTTGCAATACCGTTAATTCTGAAGTGTGTGATAAAATCTGCAGCAACAATATAGTTTACAATGTATTAAATATTTGTTAGAAAATTTATGGAGAATCAAACATTAATGACAGGAACAAACTAAATTCAACAGCCTCAATGAACAATAACAGTAAAAAAAGTATTCAGAACAAGGATCCAGAGACACTTGACTGCCCTTCTCCATTTCTCTCCCATCACTAGAAGGGATGTATGGGGAAGACTCTGGTGGCTATGCCAGCTCCCTAAACTTAATGTCAGACAGTTCTTTACAAAAGAAAATAAGAAATGCAACTTAGGCCAACTGGGCCTAACACAGTTTCCAGCAAATATGAGCATATAAGAGTACATAGATAGGATAAATTAAAGGCCAACTTCCACTGAACCAATTTCATGCAAAACTGTTTCAAATACCAGGAAAGATAGCAAACTAACCAAGGAGTGAACCTTCGCCACCAAGTTTCATGCACATACCTGTGATCTTACCCAGGTTCTAATGGAGTCGGCATCCTTTTCTTGTCGCGTATCACATATGAAACTGTTATCCACACACAGCACATGAGGTTTGAACTGTGTTGAACCGGCCAGCTGAAATAACGGAAGTCTCTAATCAGCAATAACAATGTTGCAAACTGCGTTTTCGTTGCACAGTGTGCAGGTTACATACAACAGGCACGTAAAATATTAGCACAGTCTTAAATTACAAGTAAGATTTTTAAACTTATGACGCCGCAGCAACACGGCTAGACGCGTCAAACATGAACCATTACTTCTACGTCAAGTATTTGTTTTGCGGATTAACAGCATATATTTCGCATTTGTCCTTCCATATATTTCTTCATCGTGTAAGTCATACGCTGCCTCCCGAAATTCTCGAACTGCTATGACCATCCACAAACTAGTCTAAAGCAAATATTTTCTCCTTGCACAGTAAATATTACGAAGCCGACGCGGTTGTTAGAGACGCATCGTATATTGCAAATACTTTGTCAACAAGTACAATACTGACTAATTAAAGTCACAGCAGACGACAAATTCGGACGCACCTGAGTGTGCAATATAGAGTGAACTGCAGAATAAGATGTACATACCAGCTGGTCAGGAGTGATAACATTGAACGTCCCCGAACTTGCGACACCAATTAAAGAGCCAACAGGCAATGAAACAGGTACCGAGGCAACTGGAACTGATACTGGAGCCACTGCCTGATGAGCATCCGAAGTTAGAACACCATGTTCCTCGGATTCATTCGTAAGAGGTTCGGACATGTCCGGGAGCACGACAGTTTCCGATGTTCGATCCTCCTCCATTTCGGCTCAATGGCGCGAATGCAACCAAGTACTCGAATTTGCACGTTTAGCTTCCATATGTTGGAAAAAGTCGTCGGATCATCAAGATCGCATATGGGGCCTTTACAATTTCTTAGTTGACAATTAACATACTACGTAATTAGTTATTTCTTATAAAATGGCTCCGTATGGGCGTAGTATTCAAAATTGCCGAAAGAGAGCACAATGCGTCTTCGCTGCTGACATCTATCGGTTAATGTTAAACCTACGTACGAAGTAGCGGTTGTTTAGAATCGGAATGTCATTCCTATGTCATTTTATCATTTGGCTATGTGATAGAAAATATACTAATCGGTGAAGACCTGCGTATCCATAAACTGTTGAATATAATCTTAATTGTGATACGTAACGTCAATGTTACATTCCATTTCAAAGTAGTTTTTGGTGATTGCTCTTAATAATTTTTGCGTTTCCACCCTTTAACAGTCCAGTCAAATAAACGTATCCGTCGGATGACTGTCAATGTTTTTTCTGTAGTCACTCTGTCATATACCTTTAACAAACAAATGTTGACAAGCAGCGAAAGAGTTATGTGTACATGTATCTAATGTCGAACGTATCAGCATGTTAATACTATTGACTTCCATAGTAGCATGCCTATTCAGACAGCCTGACACAAAGATAACCACATAGAATCCAGCCACGTAATTTATAGTCACCCTCTCAGTTAAACTTTTGTTGCACTCCCGTAGAATTTACAGTTGACATTCTATTAGTTTAGAAACTGAATATTGAGGCTATTTTTCAATAATTCTCAGTGTGTGCTATACATGCTAATGAGAAATGGAATTAGAGGTAGCTACAATATTTGATGTAGAATACTGCTATTGCAGCAGTGAATGGGATAACTCAGTATGTGGTGTGATGTGATATGATGTGAAGTTGTTAGCCAGTGTGCAGGCCTTTATTGTGAAAGTGGGGTGCAAGATGGACAAGATGTGTTATATCAGTACATAGCTCAGATCATGGGCACTCACTGCACGAAGTTCTATTACCAAGGTCTCTAAGTGTTTCAAACACCACTGTGGCATGGTCTACTGTAAGTAGTTCCATGGGGAATATTGCCACAACCAGAGTCAAGTGACACACTGTCAGACTGTTTTGAGCAGGAAAATGGTTTCCCTCAGGGCAGGCTTTTAAGTGTTACTCTCTTTGTCAAAGCTGTAAACAGTGTCACGTCTACAGTAAAGATTCCTGTACAAAGCTCCTTATTTGTAGACAATTTTGCTGTTTTCTGTTCCTTCTCCAGTGTTGCAATAGCAACTGGCCAGTTGCGACTTACAATGCAGAGATTAGAAGAGTGGACTGAAAAGACAGGTTTCCGGTTTTTTGCAAAAGAGAGGGGGGGGGGGGGGGGGGGAGAGAGAGAGAGAGAGAGAGAGAGAGAGAGAGAGAGAGAGGGGGGGGGGGGGGGGGAGGTTGTGGGTGTGTGGGCATGCGCATTCATTTTAACTGTTATCACCATATTTTTAACTTACTGCCTTGCATATGAAGGACACCACTCTCCTTTTTAAAGACTCAGTCAGATTTCTAGTCTTCATTTTTTCTGCAAGTAATCATGGTTGCCACACCTGAGAGACATGAAAGCCAGAACCCTGCAGGCACTGAATATCATAAACGGCCTTTAGCTACAGGTCTTGAGGAGGGGACAGGGCACATCTGCTCCAGTTTTGTAGGGCTTTGGTGTGTTTGGACTGATCTATGGGGCACAATGTACAGATTGGTGAGGCCGCCTTATCTGAAGATCATTGACACTCTCCATCATGAGGGAATTAGGCTGGCCACAGGTGCTTATAGGACCAGCCCCATACCCAGTCTCTGTGCTGAAGCTGGTGAAGCACAACTTACTCCGAAGCCAACTCCTCATGATGCATCACACTTTTAAGTTCCTCACATCTCCAAATTCACCTGCATACCACACTGTTGCTCATCTGCCTCTGGAACATCTTTTCTTCAATTGTCCATGGGCAACAAGGCCATTTTGTATCTAAGTGCAGCGTGTGCTGAAGTCATTGGTGTGGAGAACGTACAACCCCAAAACCAGGGTTTAAACCGCCTGCATTCTTATTACTGTAGAGGGCCAAAGTTATTTTAGATTTAGTGCAGTACAGGATATGTTGCACTCCTGCATATGATTTTGGTACATTATTTAAGGACATTTTAACTGTGCACCATACCTTTGCAGCTGTCTTTACAGATGGAACAAAACAGGGGGACTCCATTGGTTACTCTGTTGTTTTCCCTGATCATTTCCTCTAGGTCTGTCTACCTCAAGACTTTACTGTCTTCAGTGCGGGCACTGGAGCAGATGAGACAGGATTTGAGTACTAATTCCCTTGTCTGTTTTGATTTTCTGAGTGCCGTTCATTCTCTGCAGCTCTTGTACCCATCAGTTGTCCAAAATATCCGGGTTGCCCTCCTCCAACTACAAGGCTGCAGAAGGAGGTGTCTTTCAGCTGGTTGCCAGGGCACATGGGCGTCGCAGGGAATGAAAGGGTGGATGTATCAGCCAAGGAGGCATATTGCGACCCTAAGTTAGATTGGTGTGCTGTCACCCTACATGTTAAAGTCTTGCTGTTGAAATGCAGAGTCTTGCTGGAACTGACAGCACGATGATGTACCACCATGTCGATGGGATTAGGTCCTCCTTACTTTTGCACTTGTTCACATAGAACACAGTCTTATGATGCATGGCTCCTTGCTCCAGTGAGCTCCAGTGTGTGGTGCTTGTGGCACACAGATCGCAGTGTGTCACATTTTATTGGGGTGTGTCTTATTTTCGGACCAGAGGGTAGAGGCAGATTTGCCAACAGACCTGCCCTCTATTTTTCCCAAGATTTTAGGGAGATGGTTTTAATGGGTTGACAGGGTGACTGGCTCGCATATGTTTTTGTAAACGGTCAGCTGGTCACCTTTATGTGCTCTGTTGTTTTAGCTTCTTTGTCATTTCACTTGTGTTTTAATCCCTGTTATAGAAACTTGCACCCTTTCTCTGTTGTTGTAAGACATGGGAGATAGAGTGAATGTGTGAATAAATATGAGTGAGGGTGGGAGTGAGTGCAAAAGTGTCATTTTGTAGGTCACATCTTCACTGTGTGCTATAATTTTAACAATTTTATTCACATTCATTTCTTTTAAAATCTGTCAGAGTGCTGATAATCTTGCCATTGAGTGCCCGTAAAGTCAGAAAAGAGAGTGCACACACACAAACACACACGCACACACACACACACACACACACACACACACACACACAGTGAGCAGCCATACCACCCAGACCCACCTTATCATAGGTGCAGAGGCCACTGTCCCACACGTATACCTCCAGATACCACACGTTATCTGAGTAGTACAAGAACACTACTAGTGGATGTTAGAAGCATGGAATAGGTCTCCTGGGCTGATGAGTCTCACTACTTGTAGATATCTGCCAACACCATGGCACACCATTTTGTATCAGTATATCGTCTTTGTTGCCTGTAGGTACGTGAATGTGACCCACTTTCTGTGCCAGCCATCACAATCATTCTCTGAAAGACTGTCAGAAATCCCTTGTAATTTCTGTTGACATGGAGGGAATACATAGCTGTGATGCAGGCTCAGTGTCCTCATGTTTTATTGCTCAAAAACATGCTGTAAGAACAATATGTGTTGCTCACCCACAATCATCTTGTAGACATGTTTAAGGAGTAAGGCATTTTGACTACTGCTTCATAATATATGAATTCCCTCAGGAATTTTGTTGTAAATGACCCACAAAAGTTCAAAGGAATAACGATATTCATAATTACAATATCAGCAGAAAAATAAAAGATATCCACTATTTCACATTAAGGTTGACTTTGACATAAGAAGGGTTGCACAATACTGCACCAATTTTTTGGTCTCATACCAAAGGAACTAAAATGTCTGACAAAGCTAAATTTTAAAACGAAAATGAGAAAGATTCTCCTTGACAACTCCTACTCTATAGAGGAATGTCTACCTCTACCTGTATGTGTATAATATGCAAAGGGTGTTGGGTAGGAATTACTAATTCACATCTAAACAATGAAAGTAAAAGGACAGGTTGCTACACAGCATAAAGATCCAAAACCTTTTGCAGAGGACACACACACACACAAATTTGGTGCACACAAACAGCAGCTCGGACTGGAATGCAGCTGTCATGTGAAATGAAACCAGCAGTCTGAAGGAGGTAGGGAAGGGATAGTAGGCTAGATGAATTGGCAGGGGACAGCACACAGTGGGTGTGAGAGGACAGAGAGGGTGGAAACTGTTGGGTGGAGGGTGTGAGGACAGTAGGTTACCATAGGATGAGGCTGGGATAGTTTTGGGAGTGGAGAATGTGTTATAAGGATAACTGCCATCTGTGAAGTTCAGAAAAGCAGGTCGTGGAAATAAAACATGTTATATTTGCTGCATGTTGTCCCACGGGGTGGTCTGATTTGCTCATGGCCTGTTCATTCTTGTGGACAGCTAGTTTGTATTCATACGAATATAAAAAGCATCCTGGTGGACAGCTGGTTTGTACTCATACTGATATAAAAAGCTGTGCAATGATTGCAGCATACATTATCCACTCCCAAAACTATCCCTGTCTGAAACTATGGTAAACTACAACCCAACACCCTCTGCCAAACAGTTTCTGCCCCCCCCCCCCCCTCTGTGTTCCCTGTCCATGTCCCCTAACACTCACTACATGCCACCCCTTGCAAACTCATCTGCCCTCTTTCCCCTTCCCTGCTCCTCTCCTCTCCTTTTTCCTACCCCCCCCCCCCTCCCCCCACTCTCTCTCCTGGCTCCCTGCCCTACGGCCTCCTGACGACACTGCACCTGGTGGTAGTCGTCATGCCTCCATTGCCTCCATCTAGTCCGTGCACACTCCACCAGATAGCACTCTTCTCTCTGCTGACCTGTACCCTGCTATCCCTTTTCCTTTCCCTATCACACCCTCTCCAGACTGCTGTTTTCATTCCATGTGACATTTGCATTCCAGTATGAGCTGCCAGAGATAGCACTCATAAGTGCACAAGATGTGTGTGTGTGTGTGTGTGTGTGTGTGTGTGTGTGTGTGTGTGTGTGTGTGTGTGTGTGTGTTTTTCCTTTTCTGAAGAAGGCTTTGGCTAAAAGCCAAATGTGTAACAGCCTTTTTGTTGTGTCTGCCTGCAACTCAGTGTCTCATCTTTACAATGAGTAGCAATGTATCCTTTTCCTTTTATTGGTGATATTCCATCCTGGGGTTTCCATTTGATTTTGTCTAATTCACATCTGACTTGTAAATGGTCAACTAGTAGCCATACATACATGATGTGTTATAGAATGTAAAATGACTCATTCCCCTTCATTACCATTTGTTGTACAGATTATCTGTGGAATATGAAAGTAACTAACTTACTTCCTCTTTTTCATCAACATTCTTTGGAGGAAAAGCCATCATACAATTCCCTCCTACTACGTACCCTATTTTTTTTTTCCTCAGAATGGGGCAGTAGGTTATTGGACTAGGCCTGAAATTTGGCTGAAGATTTCTCAAGCAAAACTCAGATGTTATTCTCAATGAGGGAGACATAATCAGAAATTGAAGTAACATTTTAAGAAAGTATGATGGAACAATGGAACCATCATTGGTCACTGTATACACTCATGAGCAATTGAACTGGAGATAAATTTAAAAAAGAGCAGCTCATTTTGTATGATTATAAAACAGAGGAGAAAGTGACACCAATATGATAAATGAGTTGGGACGTTAGTAACTGAATCAAAGGTGGTTTTTGTTGCAGCAAGATCATTTCTCAGAATTATACTCACCAACTTTCTCCCTCGAATGCCAAAACATTTTTGTGACTGCCACCTACATAGGAGGAAACGACCTTCATGGTGAAATAAGAGAAAAAAGAGCTCACAAAGAAAGATTTAGGTGTTCACTTTTGCCCATTGCTATTTGAGACTGGAACAGCTGAGATTTAGGTGTTCACTTTTGCCAATTGCTATTTGAGAATTGAACAGCTGAGAAACAGTCTGAAAATTATCCTGTGAAACCTCTGCCAAACACTTAACTATAAGTTGAAGAGTAACCATATATGAATTATTTATGAATAAAGGAGATGACTCACTGAAAGGCAGAAGTGTTGCATTGTCTATAGGCATACAGACAAGAGGTACAGAACTTGGCTAGCTTTCAGGATGCACTTCCTTTTTCTAGCTGTAGGAAAAACATTCACTCAAAAACCACACACTCACTCAAATTTGCACAACAGTCCCCCTACATTGTGCTCAGTTGACTTCCATCTCTTTACCTCATAAAAAGCTGGCAGCTGACTGAGCACAATGTAGGGAGAGAGGCATGTGCTTTTTGTGTGTGTGTAGGGGGGAGGGGGGGGGGGGGGGGGAGTTACACGTACATGCCTTTTGACAATGCAGTGCTTCTGTTGAGTCATCTACCCTAAATAATTCGTAATTAGGTATAGATACACCGAAAAGTGTGTGCCACCACTTTTCACTCTGATGATAGCAGCTATTTGTCATGATTTGGAGTCCATGGGATGCTGGCCTCTTCCATAAGCACTTTGACCACAGTCAAGGAAATTAGTCAGAGCTGAGTCTGAGGCACACACATCTCAGCCAATGGCACTCCAAACCTTCTCATTGCATAAGGTGAAATGGAGGACCACAAAAATACCCTAATGTATGTGGAATATTCCTCCAGCTTTATTATGCAAATCAGAGGTGATAGTGTGCTACACTGGCTTGCTGAAGGTACAGATCACTCGCATGGTGCTGTAAATGAACAAAGGAATGCAAATAATTTGACAGTAGGCTCCTTTATTCTAATCGGATGAAAGACAAAGACAGACAGACCAGGAACTGCATTTTAACCCATGTGAACATCATCCTGGAAATTCCTCCATCTGCCTGAATGGCGCCTTCTTGGCTATCAGAATGCATTGACCCTTGTAGTTTTCATTTTATTGCAAACCAACATGCATGACAACCAGTTGATTCAGGTGATTTAAATGTCCATTAACGCTGTTCTGGCATCCATCGCAGTTCTCACTGAGGCAATATGATACACAATATGATATAACACATTGCAATAAATTTGTCCCTTGCAGTTTTCATTGTATTGCAAACCAACATGCATGACAACAAGTCAATTCAGGTGATTTAAATGTCCATTAACGCTGTCCTGGTGTCCAGCACAGTTCTCACTGAGACGATATGATACGCTATATGAAATTGCATAAAATTGTATAGTAATTTTATAAATAATTGATTGTCATCATTGTTATTTTAATAATTTTATCAAAATTTGATTGTTTTTGTTGTTATATTGCGATCAAAGACGAGTGACACTCGTTTTCCCATTGGGACAACACAAAATGAGAGGCTACTAGCGATACAATAAGCAACAAGAAAGCATGAATCGTGTTTCAGTTTCAATCATGAGCTCTTCTGAAGAGGACCTTATTATTTAAATCTAAAAAAATAAAGAAGTAGTAGTACTGGATGCATCCATACAATTCTATAAATATCAAACATAGTTTGGCTGTGATTTCTCTTGCACTCTCTCAACATGAACACAAATTCTACAGAATGAATCCAAACAGTTTTAGAGCAACTATTGTCTGTTACTCTGAGAAAGCAGGACACAATTTTTTGCTATTTCTCCTGCTGAGAAGCTACTCATTAGAATAAGGTAAGCTGGGGAAAGTTTGAGAATGATGTTAAAAATGCCACCATGAAAAGTTTGTTTTTTTGTAAGACCACATAGCAAGGTACTTAACTCACTATGTTACACATATAAATAATGATTACAAATTAATAAAGCTATGATTGTATTTCTACAACTGTTAAGTTTCATAAAGTAGTATATGCTTCAGCTTGAGGAGCACTCAGACGGAACATTGTTTGATCTGAATTAAGATCAATCACCATGACAGTGTAGAAGTGGTTGGTGAACTGCATAGGGATAGACAATGTGTTGGAAGAAATGCAAGAATTCATGATGATAAGGGAAATCCCAATGTGTCCTCAGCTTCATCCAGCTGTTCATTGAGAAGTAACAGTATTTTGCTTTCAGATCTCTTTTATGTCTGTCTCAAAGTTCCTGAAACCAGGGAGCATAGACTGAGAAAACATTCAATCAGCATTATCAGCTGATGACTCCCAGTGTCTCTTCATTTCATTTACAGTTTCGGCTTGTATCCGCAGCGATCCACATAGCAGGTAGCAATAGTTTCATGGGTGGTGCATTGCAGGCAACCTCTATTATATCTCTAACAGTGGAAAATACAGGATGGAATTCAACAATATTGTGAGAAGGAAAGTTGCCACTCACCATATAGCGGAGATGCCGAGTCGCTGATAGGCACAAAAAAATATTTTTACACTTATAGCTTTTGGCCAATGGCCTTTGTCACACGTGTGTGTGTGTGTGTGTGTGTGTGTGTGTGTGTGTGTGTGTGTGTGTAATATGTATATCTAAAAACAAAGATGATGTGACTCACCGAACGAAAGCGCTGGCACGTCGATAGACACACAAACAAACACAAATATATACACAAAATTCTAGCTTTCGCAACCCACAGTTGGTTCGTCAGGAAAGAGGGAAGGAGAGGGAAAGACGAAAGGATGTGGGTTTTAAAGGAGAGGGTAAGGAGTCATTCCAATCCCGGGAGTGGAAAGACTTACCTTAGGGGGAAAAAAGGACGGGTATACACTCGCGCACACACACACATATCCATCCACACATATACAGACACAAGCAGACATATTAAAAGACAAAGAGTTTGGGCAGAGATGTCAGTCGAGACGGAAGTGCAGAGGCAAAGAGGTTGTTGAATGACAGGTGAGGTATGAGTGGCGGCAACTTGAAATTAGCGGAGATTGAGGCCTGGTGGATAACGGGAAGAGAGGATATATTGAAGAGCAAGTTCCCATCTCCGGAGTTCGGATAGGTTGGTGTTAGTGGGAAGTATCCAGATAACCCAGATGGTGTAACACTGTGCCAAGATGTGCTGGCTGTGCACCAAGGCATGTTTAGCCACAGGGTGATCCTCATTACCATCAAACACTGTCTGCCTGTGTCCATTCATGCGAATGGACAGTTTGTTGCTGGTCATTCCCACATAGAATGCGTCACAGTGTAGGCAGGTCAGGTGATAAATCACGTGGGTGCTTTCACACGTGGCTCTGCCTTTGATCGTGTACACCTTCCGGGTTACAGGACTGGAGTAGGTGGTGGTGGGAGGGTGCATGGGACAGGTTTTACACCGGGGGCGGTTGCAAAGGTAGGAGCCAGAGGGTAGGGAAGAAGTTTGGGGATTTCATAGGGATGAACTAAGAGGTTACGAAGGTTAGGTGGACGGCGGAAAGACACTCTTGGTGGAGTGGGACATGCTGGATAAAAAATATAGTTAACATATTGAAATTGTTTCTAACAGTGGAAGGAGACTGATACCTCTTTCCTTTCTCAAGAAAATATGATATATAATAGAACAATATTATGAGAAGGAAAGTTGCCACTCACCACATAGCAGAGAGCCGAGTCACAGATAGGCACAACAAAAAGATTTTCACATTATCACTTGTAGTGGCATCTAGTGTAGTGTTTGTCTGCTCCCTGCCGAGAATCTTGTAACTGCATTTATATGTGCACACCTGGAACATCCAGTCCGTTTGTTCAGAGCAATCAGGGCAGTGCCAAGACAAGACAGCAGGCAGACATGTCTCATTCAGCCAAGTTCCACAGTGATCAGAACTCATTGCATCATGCCATTTGTTATTATGAAGGTGATTTATGTGTTACATACCTATTGTTACGTCTTATCATTTGAGGGAAAATAAAGGGAGGGCAGTAAGTCCTCTTGCATTATACACTCAGAACTTAAGTGAAAAACTCAAGAACCAGAGGCTTGTAAGCAAACAGTTGCATACATTTTTTGG
The DNA here is from genome assembly GCF_023864345.2 of Schistocerca serialis cubense. Classification (NCBI taxonomy): domain Eukaryota; kingdom Metazoa; phylum Arthropoda; class Insecta; order Orthoptera; family Acrididae; genus Schistocerca; species Schistocerca serialis. The sequence continues at coordinate 1,038,675,740 of NC_064638.1, read as the reverse complement.
TCCTCCGGCCTGGATAAGGTGAACAGGCAATATACCGTGTGGTTATAATTGAGGTGCAGCTACTCAGTGAGGTCCAGAGTGAGCTGTAATTATTGTACGGCAGTGAAACTTAGTAAATATGCTAATGCGCTGATGCAGATCTGATTTACGCTGGAAAAAATTAGTTCCAGTTTTGGCCACCAGCTGCAAATCTGGCACTGTACATTTTTTCGACATCTGCACTCTCAGATAACAAGTCATAATATGAGTGAATTGTATGGCTACTGAGAAGAGGGACTGTGCGCTGTTAATAAAATTGTTTTGTGTGAACAACAGCAATTACAGTGCTGCATTGAGAGTATTGCCGACTGAAAGGTCTGAGGAGAGGCCCGATGTCTTTAAATGGTTTAAAGAAAGTGATAATGAAGTTCAAAACATGGAAGAACTTGGCATGGCACCTGGAAGGGGAAGTGTGGAAGTTATTGACGAGGTTGCTGTTGCTGTAATTGACCATACAGCATGTGCCAATGGTAGCGTTAATGCTGATGCAGTGTCATGAGAATTGTCTGTCCATCCCATGGTCAAGAGTACAGGAAGTTTTGTGGTCTGTTTTACACTGGTACCTGCACAAGATACAGATGGTACAACTACTGGAAGCTCAGGATCTGCAACGATGTTCCAAATTTGCTCTATAGTTTCTGGCATGGAGTGAAGTTGGTGACATATGACCGGCCAATATTATACGGACTGACGAGACACATTTTGCACTACAGGGTGCAGTGAATACAAAAAGCTACCAAATTTGGGGTTCTGTTCAGCCGCATGTTTTGCCGAGGAGTCACTGCACTCACTGCATGTGACTGTGTGGCATGGATTCACAAGCGCCTTTATTCTCAGTCCATTTTTCTTTGACGAGAATGCACGCAGAGGGCCTATCAGGTGTACCATGATGTCTGCACATAATCGAGACTTCCTTGTACAGCATCCAAGTTCTGCTTTGGAAGAGCGCAAATATGTGCAAACCACTGTTTTTACGAAAGATGGGGCCACATCTCCTGTTGCTCACCCAGTGAAAGATCTGCTTTATGCAAGCTTCCATGAATGTGTTATCTCCAGAGGTTTCCCAGATGCGTGGCCTGCAAGATCACCTGATCTGAATCCATTTGACTTTTGGATCTGGAGAACTCTACTGTAAAAGGATGCATTTAACAGGGATATGTTTGGGCTCTATCTGATCTGAAGGCCATTATACAGGTACACGTTGCTCAGATACCACCGGAACTGCTGTGAGAAACTGTTGAGCACATTGTTTTACCGATGCAGCATCTTGTCAACAGCTCTGGTGCTCATATTGAACAAACTGTGTACATGGTGGTTAATAATAGAATCAACATTAAACCTTTCTCACTTTATCTGCCCATGCCCCACATCTAACCCATTATGTATGGAAACATTTCTATATGCCTTTCTTGCATTCACAGTGCCAGATTTGCATCTGGTGACAAAATTAGAACAAATTAGGGCCCACTTGAGACAGATAAGCTACAGCATCTGCAGTATGCAGAAATTTTTGTGTTGGTTGATGTCTTGGGGCATCATACTCTCACACTCACTTTACACTGTCAACCATAGTGTACAGTGTGCACATGGTGTCCATAGTTGAAACATATCAACTTGTTATCCTTTTTCCTCCAAATACCTACATTCCTCTGTGGATTTGAATTCCGCGTTAGGGTTTCAGTACATGAATTGCTATGAAGTTTGACTTGTTTTGATTACTTGCAGAGCAAGAGCAGCTCTTTACTTCAGTTCAGATAATGGCAGAAGATCTTGAACAAATCTGGGACCACAGGTTGTCGCCAGCCAGCATTAATAATGTTTACACCACACTGAATGACACAAAAGCTGTAACAATATAAGCCCATGAGCAATTGAAGTAGAGAGAGCTTTTGTGTTAGGCACGATTCTCACTGAGGTGATGGTATATGCAGTACGATATGTGATGTAACTTATGATACGCTACAGAAGCAACCTGCATTGATGGAGTGCATATAAAAGTAGTTGTAGTGACTTAATTGGTTCACATTGAAGTAACAGCAATATGACACAGATCTCATATCACCAGGCACAATAGCGACTGCTGTATGCTCCACACAACTGTTTCATACAATACGAATTTAATGTTATATATATAAAATAGAAAGAAACATTCCACATGGGAAAAATATATTAAAAACAAAGATTCCATGACTTACCAAACGGGAAAGCGCTGGTAGATAGGCACAATAAAAAAACACACGAACACACACACAAAATTTCAAGCTTTCGCAACAAACTGTTGCCTCATCAGGAAAGAGGGAAGGAGAGGGAAAGACGAAAGGATGTGGGTTTTAAGGGAGAGGGTAAGGAGTCATTCCAATCCCGGGAGCAGAAAGACTTACCTCAGGGGGAAAACAGGGCAGGTATACACTCGCGCACGCACACACACACATATCCGTCCACACATATACAGACACTAGCAGACATATTTAAAGGAAAAGAGTTTGGGCAGAGATGTCAGTCGAGGTGGAAGTGCAGAGGCAAAGATGTTGTTGAATGACAGGTGAGGTATGAGTGGCGGCAACTTGAAATTAGTGGAGATTGACGCCTGGTGGATAACGGGAAGAGAGGATATATTGAAGGGCAAGTTCCCATCTCCGGAGTTCGGACAGTTGGTGTTAGTGGGAAGTATCCAGATAACCCGGACGGTTATACTGAGTGACAGGTCAGACACATGTTGCACTATCAACCAACTGTGAATTAGATGAGCCCAGTGAGAATAATGTGGTGACATCTAGAGCTTTTTTTTTTTTTTTTTTTTTTTTTTTTAAGATTACAGTCTGTAAAGGGTGATCTTGGTTTGCTTAAGGACAGTTGTAGAATGTCATAATTTGGAAACACTATTTGGACTGTGTAGCACTGTTGCATAGAGCACAACTGTCCCATTATACATACAACAGCTGGGCAAATATGTGACTGTATAACATTGCCTTGGTGCTAATATGGAATATAGCAACACATATGCATACACTTCCAGTTACTGGGACATTATTATTAAGAAAGCTGCTGAGAATACAAATGACTTATTTATAGAAAAAGAAGCTTTTGCCTCAGTTCTGTCTAGATACCTACTCTCCCCTTGGTTAAACATATGCATGGAATTAGAGCTACTTGCAGTTGGTTAATGTTTTGCTATTTATGAAGTCTGATATTGGTGGTGTGGTGATGTTAGTGCTGTACTGAGCTCATTGTCTTAATGCATCTGTCAACCTTTGGTTTCCATGCCGGCACAGCTGTGTTTACCAAGGGTTTAAATTACCATGAAAATAATGTGGTGTACACAAATTGAAATGTCAGTGGTTGCTAAGGAAATTTCTCGGCTTAATTCTCGTTAGTTACTTGAGCAGTCAGTGGGCTGGGAGAAGCTCAAGTTGTCATTGATGCCTCATCCATCTCGCTGTTACTACGCCTTGGTATTGATAGTAGCCCATGGCTCAGTTGTTGTTAATCAGTTCTTTGACTAGCCTGGTTATAGACATTCAACACAGTTCTTTTTAAAAGGCTGTGTCTAATGCAATGATTAAAAGATTCATAAAAATTGCATCATATTTTGATATTTTCCTTATTTCTCATGTTGGTTCTGTAGATATATTAAAAATTGTAGTTTCTCAGTGCATCGAAGGTGTGAACAGGAGTGTTCTGTGTGGTCAACCACTTTTTAAAAACCTACAGACCTACGATATATTAGCGTTCCCCCGCTGTTCGTACTCATCTGCCAGTGTATCTTTTTCAATCTACATGTTTATAATACAACTTAGATACATATTCTTGTATGACATATTTCTTGGGATGAGCACCTATCTTTTTTTACAGCTCCTCTTGTCCAGTCGCTACTTCAGATATTGAGAGGGGAAGTGGTTAAAAAGGTTTGATTAGGAAAATTGTATCTAAGTTGGACATTCTGGGCATTACCACCTTTGATATTGTCACAAACAGCATAATGTCTGTGATTAGGAAGCCATTTCATGTTTCTCTATTTGTGTGTGACAATGCGACATTTTTCTCTGCCTCCAATTCTTCAACAGCACACAGCAGTTATAATTAACCACCAAAAGGCTGGAGGAGTTGATGGTGCACACCAGTTTTACATTTTCACCAAAGAAATCATATATATGGATTTTGCACTTGTTGTTGTTGTGGTCTTCAGTCCTGAGACTGGTTTGATGCAGCTCTCCATGCTACTCTATCCTGTGCAAGCTCCTTCATCTCCCAGTACCTACTGCAACCTACATCCTTCTGAATCTGCTTAGTGTATTCATCTCTTGGTCTCCCTCTACGATTTTTACCCTCCACGCTGCCCTCCAATACTAAATTGGTGATCCCTTGATGCCTCAGAACATGTCCTACCAACCGATCCCTTCTTCTGGTCAAGTTGTGCCACAAACTTCTCTTCTCCCCAATCCTATTCAATACTTCCTCATTAGTTACATGATCTAACCATCTAATCTTCAGCATTCTTCTGTAGCACCACATTTCGAAAGCTTCTATTCTCTTCTTGTCCAAACTATTTATCGTCCATGTTTCACTTCCATACATGGCTACACTCCATACGAATACTTTCAGAAATGACTTCCTGACACTTAAATCAATACTAGATGTTAACAAATTTCTCTTCTTCAGAAACGCTTTCCTTACCATTGCCAGCCTACATTTTATATCCTCTCTACTTCGACCATCATCAGTTATTTTGCTCCCCAAATAGCAAAACTCCTTTACTACTTTAAGTGCCTCATTTCCTAATCTAATTCCCTCAGCATCACCCGACTTAATTAGACTACATTCCATTATCCTTGTTTTGCTTTTGTTGATGTTCATCTTATATCCTCCTTTCAAGACACTGTCCATTCCATTCAACTGCTCTTCCAAGTCCTTTGCTGCCTCTGACAGAATTACAATGTCATCGGCGAACCTCAAGGTTTTTATTTCTTCTCCATGAATTTTAATACCTAATCCGAATTTTTCTTTTGTTTCCTTTACTGCTTGCTCAATATACAGATTGAACAACATCGGGGAGAGGCTACAACCCTGTCTTACTCCCTTCCCAACCACTGCTTCCCTTTCATGTCCCTCGACTCTTATAACTGCCATCTGGTTTCTGTACAAATTGTAAATAGCCTTTCGCTCCCTGTATTTTACCCCTGCCACCTTTAGAATTTGAAAGAGAGTATTCCAGTCAACATTGTCAAAAGCTTTCTCTAAGTCTACAAATGCTAGAAACGTAGGTTTGCCTTTCCTTAATCTTTCTTCTAAGATAAGTCGTAAGGTCAGTATTGCCTCATGTGTTCCAGTGTTTCTACGGAATCCAAACTGATCTTCCCCGAGGTTGGCTTCTACTAGTTTTTCCATTCGTCTGTAAAGAATTCGTGTTAGTATTTTGCAGCTGTGACTTATTAAGCTGATAGTTCGGTAATTTTCACATCTGTCAACACCTGCTTTCTTTGGGATTGGAATTATTATATTCTTCTTGAAGTCTGAGGGTATTTCGCCTGTTTCATACATCTTGCTCACCAGATGGTAGAGTTTTGTCAGGACTGGCTCTCCCATGGCCGTCAGTAGTTCCAATGGAATATTGTCTACTCCGGGGGCCTTGTTTCGACTCAGGTCTTTCAGTGCTCTGTCAAACTCTTCACGCAGTATCGTATCTCCCATTTCATCTTCATCTACATCCTGTTCCATTTCCATAATATTGTCCTCAAGTACATCGCCCTTGTATAGACCCTCTATATACTCCTTCCACCTTTCTGCTTTCCCTTCTTTGCTTAGCACTGGGTTTCCATCTGAGCTCTTGATATTCATACAATTCGTTCTCTTATCTCCAAAGGTCTCTTTAATTTTCCTGTAGGCGGTATCTATCTTACCCCTAGTGAGATAGGCCTCTACATCCTTACATTTGTCCTCTAGCCATCCCTGCTTAGCCATTTTGCACTTCCTGTCGATCTCATTTTTGAGACGTTTGTATTCCTTTTTGCCTGTTTCACTTACTGCATTTTTATATTTTCTCCTTTCATCAATTAAATTCAATATTTCTTCTGTTACCCAAGGATTTCTACTAGCCCTCGTCTTTTTACCTACTTGATCCTCTGCTGCCTTCACTACTTCATCCCTCAAAGCTACCCATTCTTCTTCTACTGTATTTATTTCCCCCATTCCTGTCAATTGCTCCCTTATGCTCTCCCTGAATCTCTGTACAACCTCTGGTTCTTTTAGTTTATCCAGGTCCCATCTCCTTAAATTCCCACCTTTTTGCAGTTTCTTCAGTTTTAATCTACAGGTCATAACCAATAGATTGTGGTCAGAGTCCACATCTGCCCCTGGAAATGTCTTACAATTTAAAACCTGGTTCCTAAATCTCTGTCTTACCATTATATAATCTATCTGATACCTTTTAGTATCTCCAGGGTTCTTCCATGTATACAACCTTCTTTCATGATTCTTAAACCAAGTGTTAGTTATGATTATGTTGTGCTCTGTGCAAAATTCTACCAGGCGTCTTCCTCTTTCATTTCTGTCCCCCAATCCATATTCACCTACTATGTTTCCTTCTCTCCCTTTTCCTACACTCGAATTCCAGTCACCCATGACTATTAAATTTTCGTCTCCCTTCACAATCTGAATAATTTCTTTTATTTCATCATACATTTCTTCAATTTCTTCGTCATCTGCAGAGCTAGTTGGCATATAAACTTGTACTACTGTAGTAGGTGTGGGCTTCGTATCTATCTTGGCCACAATAATGCGTTCACTATGCTGTTTGTAGTAGCTTACCCGCATTCCTATTTTCCTATTCATTATTAAACCTACTCCTGCATTCCCCCTATTTGATTTTGTGTTTATAACCCTGTAGTCACCTGACCAGAAGTCCTGCTCCTCCTGCCACCGAACTTCACTAATTCCCACTATATCTAACTTCAACCTATCCATTTCCCTTTTTAAATTTTCTAACCTACCTGCCCGATTAAGGGATCTGACATTCCACGCTCCGATCCGTAGAACGCCAGTTTTCTTTCTCCTGATAACGACATCCTCTTGAGTAGTCCCCGCCCGGAGATCCGAATGGGGGACTATTTTACCTCCGGAATATTTTACCCAAGAGGATGCCATCATCATGTAATCATACAGTAAAGCTGCATGCCCTCGGGAAAAATTACGGCTGTAGTTTCCCCTTGCTTTCAGCCGTTCGCAGTACCAGCACAGCAAGGCCGTTTTGGTTATTGTTACAAGGCCAGATCAGTCCATCATCCAGACTGTTGCCCTTGCAACTACTGGAAAGGCTGCTGCCCCTCTTCAGGAACCACACGTTTGTCTGGCCTCTCAACAGATACCCCTCCGTTGTGGTTGCACCTACGGTACGGCTATCTGTATCGCTGAGGCACGCAAGCCTCCCCACCAACGGCAAGGTCCATGGTTCATGGGGATTTTGCACTTATAAAGATGAAACTTAATTCAGTAACACTAGTCATGTGGGACAGTGGTCTTAGAGTGAAAGTGTGAGGTTTCTGGGCCTCATTTTTGACAAGTTCTCATGGTTACCATACTCTGGAGATTCAAAATGAAGGTCTCTCAAGTCACTTGAACAAATTGAAGTGCTCCAGTCACAGATTTAGGGGAGCAGCAAATACAGTATGTCTGCTCCAGTTTTGTGACTTAATCACTGACAGTATCCATCATTAGGGGAGTGGGCTGGTCATGTGTGCCAACAAAATGTTACCAGCCACTGGGCTAAGGGTAGGGACTTGCCTTCTATTCTAGGAAACTCAAAGCATTAAATAGCAAGTGTTTGTCTTCTACTCAACTTAAATTCACTGCTGGCCATTAAAGTTGCAACAACAGGAAGAATAACAAATAATCTCATTTTACTTATTGTGTATATGCAGTATAGTATGAATAATATGTGGTAAGTGATTTGGAGTGTACAGGATGTGAAATTTAGTACACAGAGCTGCCCCTTTTTGCAGCAACAGCAGCTCCAACCTGGCTGGGAGTCATGCCAAACTAAGCATGGATGATATGTGGGTATGTGATTCCATGTTGCTTCAGCTCTGTGCTAAAGTTCATGAATCAGAGTGGCTGGCAAATGGTGGTGTTGCAGTCTCTCAGAAACCCATGACCACGTATCTTCGGTGGGTGAGAGATTTGGTGAATGTGCTTGCCACAAAAGGCAAACACCATTTCTATCAAGTAGATCAGGACAGCATGGGCAACATGTAGTCTTGCATTATCTTTTCGAGAGATAACATCATTAGATTTCACATATAAGACACAGTCACTGGCCTTAACACATCAGAATTGTAACACCTGCTGTTCAAATTACCAACTGTGTGTACCAGAGGAGATGTGTCTTGTATAACTAGGGTCAAACCATACTATCACACCAGGTGCTCCGCCCATGTGAGGATGAATCCAGTCTGGCAGTGTTCGTTCTCGTTAAAGCTCCACACACAGACATCTTATCGAGAGAACATCAGACTTCACATATAAGACACAGCCACTGGCCTCGACACATCGGAATTGAAATACCTGCTGTTCAAATTACCAATTGTGTGTACCAGAGGTGCTGTGTCCCATATACCTAGGGTTACACCATACAATCACACTAGGTGCTCGGTCCATGTGGGGATGAATCCAGTCTGGCAGCGTTCATTCTCCTCAAAGTTCCACACGCAGATATCTTCATAGTGATGCTGTACGTAAAAGGAGGATTCTCTCTCGCTGTCATGTGGCAGCACACTGCTAAGTGCAAGTCTTTATATGTGACGCCATTGAAGCAATTTATTACCTTGGTGATGACAAGAAGAAGAAGAAGAAGAAGAAGAAGAAGAAGAAAAAGCAGCAGAGGAGTAGGACAACACAACACCTAGTTCCCAAGCCTCTTTGGTTGGCATTCAGCCATGCTGACCCTGCAGTTACAGAGGTGAACAAAGGAGGACTACTAAATGCTGAACATCTTTGGACCCTGAAGGAATAAACTTTCCAGATAAATTTTAAGCAGGTGTGTTGAAAGGTTGTCACAATAAGAGGACATCGTGTTCATTGCTGGATAGATTTGGTTAACCAATATGAGACAGGCACTGTTCTGTGAATCATATATCTGTATGGCTGCAGAGAATAATGTAATTAGTAGATATAGACAGGACAATAGATAACTGTACTAAACACATCATGTCCCCTTTTCCAGTTTCCATAGTGAAAATAAGTTTCCTTCAGTGACTGATAAAGAAGATAAATATGAGTGGAGAGCATGTTTCAGTGTGAGTTTCTCCTCTGAACCATGGATATATGGTAAAGTACCGTAATGTGCATAGTCAAAAGGAATTTTCTCAAAGTGGAGAATCACTATATTAGATTAGATTCAGTTATCTTTACACAGACCCAAAAATGAGATGATTCTCATGGGTGTGGAACAAGTTAGAAAGTATAACATAAAAACAAAACAAACATCTGAATATAATACACACTACCCTGATCATTTTTCAGCAGACTGTCAAAATACGTGAATACATTACAGTTAACTGGACCTGCTGATATTTACAGAATTAATACTCTGTCAGAATGAAACACACTGTAGTTAGGCAAACACAAAATACCTGATCTTGACTGTTGTGGCAAAGAGCTGTCAAAACTGAAATCCAACAGACATTTTTTCTTAAGCTGGTTGAACAGTTCACGTTAAGATATTCAACTATAGCATAGAAGGAGTTGCCTATCAAGAAGCCTTTCAAACCCTGTTTAAGCCACGCATTATCTGAAACAAAGTTTTTTATGGTTGCTGGCAATTTATTGAAAATGTGTGTTCCTGAATATTGAACCCATTTCTGGACCAAGGTAAGTGATTTTAGGTTTTTATGTAGATTGTTCTTACTCCAGGCATTGATACTACATATTGAGCTATTGAGTGGAACTAGAGATACACTCCTGGAAATTGAAATAAGAACACCGTGAATTCATTGTCCCAGGAAGGGGAAACTTTATTGACACATTCCTGGGGTCAGATACATCACATGATCACACTGACAGAACCACAGGCACATAGACACAGGCAACAGAGCATGCACAATGTCGGCACTAGTACAGTGTATATCCACCTTTCGCAGCAATGCAGGCTGCTACTCTCCCATGGAGACGATCGTAGAGATGCTGGATGTAGTCCTGTGGAACGGCTTGCCATGCCATTTCCACCTGGCGCCTCAGTTGGACCAGCGTTCATGTTGGACGTGCAGACCGCGTGAGACGACGCTTCATCCAGTCCCAAACATGCTCAATGGGGGACAGATCCGGAGATCTTGCTGGCCAGGGTAGTTGACTTACACCTTCTAGAGCACGTTGGGTGGCACGGGATACATGCGGACGTGCATTGTCCTGTTGGAACAGCAAGTTCCCTTGCTGGTCTAGGAATGGTAGAACGATGGGTTCGATGACGGTTTGGATGTACCGTGCACTATTCAGTGTCCCCTCGACGATCACCAGTGGTGTACGGCCAGTGTAGGAGATCGCTCCCCACACCATGATGCCGGGTGTTGGCCCTGTGTGCCTCGGTCGTATGCAGTCCTGATTGTGGCGCTCACCTGCACGACGCCAAACACGCATACGACCATCATTGGCACCAAGGCAGAAGCGACTCTCATCGCTGAAGACGACACGTCTCCATTCGTCCCTCCATTCACGCCTGTCGCGACACCACTGGAGGCGGGCTGCACGAAGTTGGGGCGTGAGCGGAAGACGGCCTAACGGTGTGCGGGACCGTAGCCCAGCTTCATGGAGACGGTTGCGAATGGTCCTCGCCGATACCCCAGGAGCAACAGTGTCCCTAATTTGCTGGGAAGTGGCGGTGCGGTCCCCTACGGCACTGCGTAGGATCCTACGGTCTTGGCGTGCATCCGTGCGTCGCTGCGGTCCGGTCCCAGGTCGATGGGCACGTGCACCTTCCGCCGACCACTGGTGACAACATCGATGTACTGTGGAGACCTCACACCCCACGTGTTGAGCAATTCGGCGGTACGTCCACCCGGCCTCCTGCATGCCCACTATACGCCCTCGCTCAAAGTCCGTCAACTGCACATACGGTTCACGTCCAAGCTGTCGCGGCATGCTACCAGTGTTAAAGACTGCGATGGAGCTCCGTATGCCACGGCAAACTGGCTGACACTGATGGCGGCGGTGCACAAATGCTGCGCACCTAGCGCCATTCGACGGCCAACACCGCGGTTCCTGGTGTGTCCGCTGTGCCGTGCGTGTGATCATTGCTTGTACAGCCCTCTCGCAGTGTCCGGAGCAAGTATGGTGGGTCTGACACACCAGTGTCAATGTGTTCTTTTTTCCATTTCCAGGAGTGTATATTACTCACAACAAATTTCATTAAAGAATAAATATACTGAGAAGCAATGGTTAGAATACAAAGTTCCTTGAACATTTCTACACGATTGTCTCGAATTTACACCACAAATAAATCTTATTACACACTTTTGTACCCTAAACACATTTGCTTGGTTTGACGAGTATCCCAGAATACAATCCCTTTTATGACATAATAGAATGGAAGTATGCAACTTTTTTTATATTTCTATCTCCTACATCATTCTCATTGCAAATATGAACTTATTTAGGCGCTTCAGCAATTCTGTGGTACGCCCTTCCCAACTGACTGTATTATCAAGTTGTAATCAACCTCTTTAATCTGCATGTCTTCATATATGCAAATGCTGGAAGGAAATCTCCTACGGAATCTGAACTGCATATAGTGAGTATTTTCGAAGTTTAATGACAGTGAATTAGCTTTAAACAATTTATTAATGTCAGTGAAAATTTGATTAGCAGCCATTTCTAAATCTGTACTAGACCTGCTACTTATTGCAATATTTGTATCATTTCCAAACAAAACAAACTTAGCATCTGGCAATGTAACAGTCGACAAGTTATTAATGTACACAGGAAAAAGCTATGGACCCAACATGTAACCTTGACGAACACCACATGCGATTAATTCCCAGTCAGATGAAGACAGATTTTACTGCACAGCTGTTTCGCAACAACACCCTTTGTTTCCTGCTAATTACATAAGACAAACGATTTCACAGCACTGCTGGCGACACCATAATATTCTAATTTACTTAAGAGAATGCTGTGGTTCACGCAGTTGAAGGCTTTTGACAGGTCACAGTAAATGCTGGTAGCCTCTGATTTATTATCTAATGAATTAAGTACATTCACACAGTAAGTGTAAATAACTTTCTTTATATCAGAACCCTTAAGAAACCCAAACTGTGACTTGGACGATATATTATTTGCAGTGAGATGCTTAAGGAGATGCTTGAACACATTCAAATATTTTTGAAAAAGCTGGCAAAAGTGAAATTGGTTGATGGCTTGATGGTATCTCTTTTAGTTTGATGGTATCATTCTTGTGAAACACAACTAGCTCTTTATACTCTTGAAGTAAAAAGTGCTATCGACAGGGGATGTCAAATTGATTCCGTATTTTTAGATTTCCAGATGGCTTTCGACACCGTTCCTCACAAGTGTCTTCTAATCAAACTGCGTGCCTACGGAGTATCGCCTCAGTTGTGCGACTGGATTCGTGATTTCCTTCAGAAAGGTCACAGTTCGTAGTAATAGATGGAAAATCATCGAGTAAAACAGAAGTAATATCCGGTGTTCCCCAAGGAAGTGTTATAGGCCCTCTATAGTTCCTGATCTATATTAACGACATAGGAGACAATCTGAATAGCCGTCTTAGATTGTTTGCAGATGATGCTGTCATTTACCGTCTTGTAAAGTCATCAGATGATCAAAAGACTTGCAAACTGATTTAGATAAGATATCTGTATGGTGCGAAAAGTGGCAATTGGCCCTGAATATAGAAAAGTGCGAAGTTATTCACATGAGTACTAAAAGAAATCAGCTAAATTTCGGTAACGCGATAAGTCACACAAATCTGAGGGCTGTAAATTCAACTAAATACTTAGGGATTACAATTACAAATAACCTAAATTGGAATGATCACATAGATAATATTGTGGATAGAGCAAACCAAAGACTGCGATTCATTGGCAGAACACTTAGAAGGTGCAACAGGTCTACTAAAGAGACTGCTTACCCTACGCTTGTCCGCCCTATTCTGGAGTATTGCTGTGGAGTGTGGGATCCACATCAGGTTGGACTGACGGATGACATCGAAAAGGTACAAAGAAGGGCAGCTCGTTTTGTATTATCGTGAAATAGGGGAGATAGCGTCACAGACATCATACGTGAATTGGAGTGGCAATCATTAAAACAAAAAGTTTTTCGTTGCGACGGGATCTTCTCATGAAATTTCAATCACCAGTTTTTTCCTTCGATTGTGGAAACGTTCTGTTGGCATCCACCTACATAGGGTGAAATGGTCATCATGATGAAATAAGAGAAATCAGGGCTAGCACGGAAAAATTTAAGTGGTCGTTTTTCCCATGTACCGTTCGAGAGTGGAACGGTAGAGACAGCATGAAGGTGGTTCATTGAACCCTCTGCCAGGCTCTTTATTGTGAATAGTAGAGAAATCACATAGATGTAGATCCCTGTTATTGTAGAGGCTTAACTTCGCCATATTTTAGCCAGTCTGGCAATGTTCCTCTGATAAGAGATTGAGTACACAAATAACTTAAGGTAGAACTCAATTTGCCTGAGCACTCTTTGATTAACTTTCTTGATATATTATCATAACCACTAGAATACATAGATTTTAAGGATTTTATGACGAATGCTGCTTTTTGGGAGATGTGTCATTTCAATTTTACCGATGTTATTTGTAAAGACTGGTCTCACATACTGTAATTACTGTGTTAAAACTACAATTTGAATTTGCTTGTAAGTCATCTCTGTTCCATTTTGTTACTTCTTAAAGGTAAAGTAAAATTACTGAGAGAAACTTAAGTTCTTAATGCATGTATACTCAAGAGTAACCATGCAATGTAATTTGTGAACCTGAAGGTCCACATTGTACAACATTTTACAGAGAAGCTCCATTATGTAAATATTAAAATTAAAGCAGCAATCAATCCAAAGACTTCCTTTCTTTTTCTAATTAGTGATGTACCATCAGTTGGGAAACCTACCGTTTATGTAGCATAGTATCTGATTCAAAATAGACATTAATATGACTAAAATCATAACATATGAAGTGCAAAAAGACAGAATAATAATGAATCCTAACACTGATGATCTGACAGCCAGGCACTTCACTTCACCAGGAAAGCTCTACCACAGGTACCGAGCAAAAGAAAAGAGCCCCCTCTCTGTCAAAGTTAACGTCCAGGTTTGAGACCTAATATGGCAAACATTTATCAGGTTACAAATATCCAAATCTCATTTGCCTATCTCTCCTTGTCAGGTTATTCACACTGTGTGTACTGTACAATATTTGCAGTTTACACCAACACATGTAAACTAGATGTTGTCCATTCACAATGTAGTTAATTTAACGCTTTCTTGATTTCATGACATGTTTGTAGTCTCTGGTCAGAGCAGATTTCTTCTGGATGAAGCTTACCAAGATGAGTCTAACTGTGCTGCAGTTATGATGATGAAAACAAAACAATATCTCCATGTTTCATGACGGAAGGTTTACCGAAGGACAGTATTTCTTGCAGTAGTCTAATATTAAGTTGTATACTTCAACCAGGCAAGTATATACAAGGAGTAAAAACATCTGCTTTGAATGCAAATAACAATGTCCACTGTACATGATCCTCTGTCAATAAAAGTTTGTAGATAATTATTAATCTCTGACAACCATGAAAAAACAAGTTAATTCCATTTAATTAGGAAATGAGTGAATGGCACATTCTGACAGCCAGCCGCAGCACTACAAGGCAATTAAAATGACTTTTAAATAACATGGCAAGTCACTGAGATATGAAAGGTTTCACTTTTATTGGTAACAGAAAGAACGTTGGGTCTTCTCACGGCAAGAATGAGGTCAGCGACTGGCTGAGCTTCTTACTTTGCGTTGTGTCCTTGTAGTAATAGTGTTTAGTGTGAAGAGTGATAGTAGTGTGGTCCTCTAAGAATCTCAAAGATACGCCAATTGTCATAAGATCAAGGTGAGAAACCACCTGTTAGTCAGTCAGTTAAAAAGAGAAAAATTTATGGCAGAATGAGTAATGTCTGTAGGGACCTAACGGCAATGTTTCATGAGTTAGGCAGTGACTGCTGATGTTCATTTTTGAATGCTGCAAACAAGTCACACTCTGTGAAAGAGCACAGCTTATCAAGAATTCTAATTTGTTTGGTAATGGAAATGATGAATCATCTTATTTAACCCGCTTAATTTCACTGACATTAATTGCACATAGAAGGTGTAGACAAGATGATTCCAATGCCAGAGATTGCTCACTCTGGTACATTGTAAGAATCAAATGAAAGGATACCATAAGAGCAATTCCTGTTTGCTAAAAGGCCTTTACTGATTTGCATGGAATAAAAAAGTGCAGACTGTACAGTCGAGTATGAAGGATACTAGAATATCTCCTCCCAAAGACAAAAAGAGTCCTGAATGCTAACTGGCCGTGGAAATTGTCCAAAGAAAAGGAGGCATCAGCTGTAAACCACATAAGTGCATTTAAGATAAGAAATAGCCACTATAGCAATAGAAAGATAGACAGGATTTACTTTCCAGAAGAACTATCACTAAAAAATGCTATGAGTTGTAAAAGAAAAATATCCTGAACTTCCTATTGCATATGAAACATACTGGGAAATATTTAACAGGGAATTCAACTTATAATTTGGGTACCCAAGTACTAATACCTGCTCACTATGTGGTAAATTTCAAACACAGTTAACAGGTTTGAACTTGCTTTCACAAAATATCTCTGAAAATGAAAAGTTTGAAGTTACAAATAAAATTAGGGTACTTAGTGCAGAACAGTAGGGCTATAAGCTAAGGGCTGTTACATTTCAGTCAAGAAAGCAAAAAGTGAGGCAAAAAAGTTAAAACATAGTGAAAAATGAAGCAATATACATGGACTAGCAAAAAAGCCTACCCTTGCCAAATATCAGCACAAATGATGAGTATTACAAGTGTCAGTTATCGCTTTATGGCTTCAACAGTCACCAAGTGTCCAGCAGTGATGCAATATTTTATATTTACACTGAAGATGTAGGGCATAAAGGAACAAATGAAGTTATTAGTTTTTGCACAGTTTTGTGAGTGAAATCCTTGATCCAAAAGTAAGGGTTCTTGTAATATTCTGCAGTTCATGCTCAGGACAGAATAAGAACTATTCAGTGTTCTTATACCTTTACTGTCATTCATACTATTAAAGTATTGGAAAGTGACAAAATAGTATTTCCCATAAGAGGACACTCTTACATCGAATGTGATAAAAACTTCAGTTTGATGAAAAAGAAAACTACTGCAGAGTTACTAGGATAATGATTAATGCTTTTGAAACTGCAAGAGTGAACACACAACCTTGCAGTGTCATTCCTGTTCAACAGGAAATTATATGAGATTGGACCAACTTTTTTAAAACCATATTACAAATTGAAGTGTTATTTCAAGAGCAGTTCTGGTTGTGAAGAAAGATGGGCCGTTCAAATACAGTATTACTTACGACGCAGCTGGACCCAGTGGATGTGAAGTGTTCTTGTGGTCTACAAGTAGATGTCATACCTGAAAATCAACCGCAGGGATCTGACAAATTATTATGGCCTCATCAAGCATATAGTGGTAAGTATGTTGTAATATGAAACTGTGTGTACGATAAATCGAGATTGTTTTGCAAATACCTACTTCTACAGGTACATTTTCAAATATCTGGCCAATACCTTATGAAAAATATTCAGACCTTCAAGAACTTAAATAGTTCTGTGGACAAGATGCAAGAAATTTCTATTCCAATCTACCACATAACAAATCAAAATTCTAGATCAACAAAAAGAAACTTCCAAAGCTAAACTACACAAAGGAGAGGTGAAAGGTGACCAAAAAGTTCTTCTTGTGATACAGATGTACTTTCTTTACATGTACAGTCTATTTTATCATATAATTCCAGTTGTTATTTTTTTCTAATGTACTTCCTCTGCAATCATCAAATTTGGCATCATAGTTATTTTGGTTCCTCTCAAATGGAGTGTTCTAAGTACTGTTTATAAGCTCGAAAGCTTAAGTTTCCTAACCTGAAAAAATGCACAAAATGTGAGCATTTGGCTGTCTGTAACTGCCATTTACGTATCTAAATTATATTTATGTATGCATATAGATACGTACACAATTAAAAATTGCGAAGTAATGCAGAAAAATGATAGGCATAAATTATTTTTGTGGAAATATATGTTATATGTTGCGAGATAAATAACTGCTGGAATAAGTGTTTGTTACAAATTCATTATGTCACATTGCATACAGCTTCTTTTAGGTTCCAAATGACAACAAAATGTGGCCCAAGACGACTGCTACTGTGAATTAAACAGCTTATAATGCGGATGCCCATGTGGAGTTGCTAGTTTCTGGTTGGGCGCCTCCCCAGGTGGTGGATAGGGGAATGCTCATTAGATATAGTGGTTACAGGGGAAATAAAATACCGAAGTGGACCAAAACTAACAGCTACTGCCTTGCAGTTAGATATTTACTTATCAAAGGCTAAAGGAAGACAACCTTGAAAAAAATTACCTGGTCCTCCAGGTTGGGGGTTGATGCAATGAACCAACTCCTCACACATTGGGGGGGGGGGGGGGGAATTACAATGTTAAAAGACCCCAAGACGATACAGCTGGAAGAATTAAATAGTAAATGGATAAAGCTACAGAAATGGACGCCCCCATGAACCATTGACCTTGCTGTTGATGGGGAGGCTTGCATGCCTCAGCGATACAGATAGCCGTACCATAGGTGCAACCACAATGGAGGGGTATCTGTTGCGAGGCCAGACAAACATGTGGTTCCTGAAGAGGGGCAGCAGCCTTTTCAGTAGTTGCAGTGGCAACGGTCTGGATGATTGACTGATCTGGCCTTGTAACAATAACCAGAACGGCCTTGCTGTGCTGGTACTGCGAACGGCTGAAAGCAAGGGGAACTACGGCCATAATTTTTCCCAAGGGCATGCAGCTTTACTGTATGGTTAAATAATGATGGCGTCCTCTTGGGTAAAATATTCCGGAGGTAAAATAGTCCCCCATTTGGATCTCCGCGCGGGGACTACTCAGGACGACGTCATTATCAGGAGAAGGAAAACTGGCGTTCTATGGATTGGAGCGTGGAATGTCAGATCCCTTAATCGGGCAGGTAGGTTAGAAAATTTAAAAAGGGAAATGGATAGGTTAAAGTTAGATATAGTGGGAATTAGTGAAGTTCGGTGGCAGGAGGAACAAGACTTTTGGTCAGGCGAATATAGAGTTATAAATACAAAATCAAATAGGGGTAATGCAGGAGTAGGTTTAATAATGAATTAAAAAATAGGAATGCGGGTAAGCTACTAGAAACAGCATAGTGAACGCATTATTGTGGCCAAGATAGACACGAAGCCCACGCCTACCACAGTAGTACAAGTTTACATGCCAACTAGCTCTGTAGATGATGAATAAATTGAAGAAACGTATGATGATATAAAAGAAATTATTCAGATAGTGAAGGGAGACGAAAATTTAATAGTCATGGGTGACCGGAATTCGGCAGTAGGAGAAGGGAGAGAAGGAAACGTAGTAGGTGAATATGGATTGGGGGGAAGAAATGAAAGAGGAAGCCATCTGGTAGAATTTTGCACAGAGCATAACTTAATCATAGCTAACACTTGGGTCAAGAATCATAAACGAAGATTGTATACATGGAATAAACCTGGAGATACTGACAGGTCTCAGGTAGACTATATAATGATACGAGAGAGATTTAGGAACCAGCTTTTAAATTGTAAGACATTTCCAGGTGCAGATGTAGACTCTGATCACAATCTATTGGTTATGAACTGTAGATTAAAACTGAAGAAACTGCAAAAAGGTGGGAATTTAAGGAGATGGGACCTGGATAAACTGAAAGAACCAGAGGTTGTACAGAGTTTCAAGGAGAGCATAAGGGAACAATTGACAGGAATGGGGGAAAGAAATACAGTAGAAGAAGAATGGGTAGCTTTGAGGGATGAATTAATGATGGCAGCAGACGATAAAGTAGGCAAAAAGACGAGGGCTGCTAGAAACCCTTGGGGAACAGAAGAAACATTGAAGTTAATTGATGAAAGGAGAAAATATAAAAATGCAGTAAATGAAGCAGGCAAAGAGGAATACAAACGTCTCAAAAATGAGATCAACAGGAATTGAAAAATGGCTACGCAGGGATGGCTAGAGGACAAATATATAGGATGTAGAGGCTTGTCTCACCAGGGGTAAGATAGATACTGCCTATAGGAAAATTAAAGAGACCTTTGGAGAAAAGAGAGCCACTTGTATGAATATCAAGAGCTCAGATGGAAACCCAGTTCTAAGCAAAGAAGGGAAAGCAGAAAGGTGGAAGGAGTATATAGAGGGTCTATACAAGGGCAATGTACTTGAGGACAATATTATGGAAATGGATGAGGATGTAGATGAAGATGAAATGGGAGATATGATACTGCGTGAAGAGTTTGACAGAGCACTGAAAGACCTGAGTCGAAACAAGGCCCCGGGAGTAGACAACATTCCATTAGAACTACTGACGGCCTTGGGAGAGCCAGTCCTGACAAAACTCTACCATCTGGTGAGCAAGATATATGAGACAGGCGAAATACCCTCAGACTTCAAGAAGAATATAATAATTCCAATCCCAAAGAAAGCAGGTGTTGACAGATGTGAAAATTACCGAACTATCAGTTTAATAAGTCACAGCTGCAAAATACTAACACGAATTCTTTACAGACGAATGGAAAAACTAGTAGAAACCGACCTCGGGGAAGATCAGTTTGGATTCCGTAGAAATGTTGGAACATGTGAGGCAATACTGATCTTACGACTTATCTTAGAAGCTGGATTAAGGAAAGGTAAACCTACGTTTCTAGCATTTGTAGACTTAGAGAAAGCTTTTGACAATGTTGACTGGAATACTCTCTTTCAAATTCTGAAGGCGGGAGGGGTAAAATACAGGGAGCGAAAGGCTATTTACAATTTGTACGGAAACCAGATGGCAGTTATAAGAGTTGAGGGACATGAAAGGGAAGCAGTGGTTGGGAAGGGGGTGAGACAGGGTTGTAGCCTCTCCCCAATGCTATTCAATCTGTATATTGAGCAAGCAATAAAGAAAACAAACGAAAAGTTTGGAGTAGGTATTAAAATCCATGGAGAAGAAATAAAAACTTTGAGGTTCGCCGATGACATTGTAATTCTGTCAGAGACAGCAAAGGACTTGGAAGAGCAGTTGAACAGAATGGACAGTGTCTTGAAAGGAGGGTACAAGATGCACATCAACAAAAGCAAAACGAGGATAATGGAATGCAGTCGAATTAAGTCAGTTGATGTTTCGGGAATTAGATTAGGAAATGAGACACAAAGTAGTAAAGGAGTTTTGTTATTAGGGGAGCAAAATAACTGATGATGGTCGAAGTAGAGAGGATATAAAACGTAGACTGGCAATGGCAAGGAAAGCGTTTCTGAAGAAGAGGAATTTGTTAACTACGAGTATAGATTTAAGTGTCTGGAAGTCGTTTATGAAAGTATTTGTATGGAGTGTAGCCATGTATGGAAGTGAAACGTGGACGTTAAATAGTTTGGACAAGAAGAGAATAGAAGCTTTTGAAATGTGGTGCTACAGAAGAATGCTGATGATTAGATTGGTAGATCACATAACTAATGAGGAGGTATTGAATAGGATTAGGGAGAAGAGGAGTTTGTGGCACAACTTGACTAGAAGAAGGGATCGGTTGGTAGGACATGTTCTGAGGCATCAAGGGATCACCAATTTCGTACTGGAGGGCAGCGTGGAGGGTAAAAATCGTAGAGGGAGACCAAGAGATGAATACACTAAGCAGATTCAGAAGGATGTAGGTTGCAGTAGTTACTGGGAGATGAAGAAGCTTGCACAGAATAGAGTAGCATGGAGAGCTGCATCAAACCAGTCTAAGGACTGAAGACCACAACAACAACAACAGCAACAACAACAGAAATGGACTATGAAAATTGAAACATGGGACATTAGAGGACTAAGGAATAAAGAAGGGGAAACAATTACAGAGTTAGAAAACAGGACATTATTGCATTAGAAACAGAAAATGGAAATGGCAGAGAAAATAAAGGATCCTATATACACTTATACAGCAGGGAAAAAAAGCATCGAAGGGCAAAGTGAGGGGTGTCAATACTGATAAAGAAAAAAATACGGAGACAATCTGATTAAAGTAAACACAACTTTATATGGACACTGCACTATTATAATAGGAGTATATGCAGTTAGTGAGGATGAACCAGATAATACCAAAGGGTCATTCCTCGTCAAGGGGATCAGGGGTCCCCAAGCGACCATCTCCAAATCTAATCAAATTTGGTGTGGAGGTTCTATACAGTCTTTAGTGGCTACATAGCAAATTTCAGTTCAGTATCTTCAGTGGTTGAATTCTTAGGGGATTTTAGAGAGGCTACCCACCTCTGCATCATGTATGAAGATGCGAATGTGCCAAGTTTGCAAGGCTTTTTTAAAAGTTCTAGCAAACATTTGGTCATTTGCTTTAATATACTCAGACGACTTTTTATGCTGGATCACGCCATGCCAAAAATTAGGGATTTAGCTTTACCTAAATACAGATACAAACCTCTAAGGTGGCTAAAAAATTTGTTGCACTATTCTGAGAGCCATGGTTTGACCGACCACTGCTACTTTTCATATGAACCAATAACACCCGAACTTCAGAAGGTTATTCATATCTATGATGTCTATATATCAACCAAATTTAATTAGCATTGGACGCCAGGATGAAAAGATATGCATCTGCAAAGTTGGCCAAAATTTTCTACTTACAAATTCTGGGGTTTTTTTGTGGGGCAATATCTGAACTGTGCCTTCTTCAATCCTCTTTTTCTTGCTGCAGCTGGAAGCATGCTTTAAGCTTTCAAAGAAATATTGTTTAATTTCTGGATTTTCAGTTTGATGAGTATGAATACGTTTCAAAATTTATTATTTTAGCACTTCGAGACGATTGAAAAGTCAAATATTTTGCTCATTAAGTCTCACAATTAATTATTTTTATTCAAGTGTATAAGTCAGTTTCAAACATTAATTTAACACATGACATAAAAACAAGTACAGTACAGAATAGAGCCAATTTGCAGAACAAAAATACTACAGAATCAGTTCCATTTTTCGTTAAGCACTTCTACAATTTTGTCAATAACAGATTGTGGATAACTGTATTGTCTTCCTGGTGACAATGTTGATGGGGCTTCTGAAGTCATGAAGATATGTTGCTCAGAAATCTAGCAGGTCTCTTTAGCAGTCGGCCAGTGGAAGGAACAAGCACGACCGTGTGGGAGCATTAAGCTGATGAGGATGTCTTTTTGTTCATGTGAAACTTCACATTTCCAACCCACCAAAAATTGCCATACATAAAAGTAACATAGTGTGCTGGTTGTAAACTTGGAATTGAAACTGCTGGAACTTCTTCATCTGCTTCAAGGGTGTTAACTGTGAATGCTGTAGCATCATTGGAAACTCTGCTTACTCTGAGCTGATTACAATAAACTGATTTTCTCTTGTTCCAGATACTGTATGTCCCACGGTAAATGTTGTTTCTTGATCTGGGTAGATTTTTTCAATTTCTTCTTTTTGGACATAAAAAAGCTTTACACCTGGAATACTATCATCACAGAATTTGAATAAATCATATTGAGTCAATATTTGGTTATCTAAGGCCTTCTGCACACAAGCACAGGCTGCAAGTCCTTTAGCTGTTCTCCCAATGCAGACACTTTACCGTGGCTTTAAAAAAAAATTCCATTTGGCAGTGATGTCAAAATCCTTTTCGTGAAGGCATAAATTGATGAAATTTTTGAAATTCTTATATTGAGCAGGTGAATCATCACTAAAGCAGTAAATGTTCTTAATGTTTTCAGTCCTTGTCTTTAAATATGCTATCAACTTTATTTGAAAGGCATGGATAGTAATTGTATTATGACCGAAAAGTTGCTGACCATATGAATGCTAATACTTTGACATTCTTTGCAATCCAAATAGACATCAGATGGATGAAATGTGGCCTCATTAATCTCCCAATGCAATCCTTCCACAGTATCCTGAACAACAAATGAATAATTTTCAGCAAAATCTATCAACATAATTAATTCATTTTCTGCAAGACTTCTTTTTAGCTGCTTAATATGTAAACTTTGGTGTTCTGGCACGAAGTGATGGCTTCTTAAACCGGTAATTTCCAAAATCAATGCCGCCATGAAATCTTCAACAGTTCTCTGGCAAGTCTCCAATGTGTCTATGGCAGCATGGAACCATTGCTTGTATTCCGTTGTTTCTTCAGGGTCATAGTCTTTAAAAGAGTCTTTAAGAAAAGCCTCTTGTCGCATTTTTCCTGGACATTCCTCACAATGTTGGAGCATACAAGTTTCTGATATCAAACTGTATAGTTTTTTTTTTTTTTCTTCATCAAATCCTTGTAGTCATCTTGAATGGGTGTTGCTGAAGCCAACATT
The DNA here is from genome assembly GCF_023864345.2 of Schistocerca serialis cubense. Taxonomy (NCBI): domain Eukaryota; kingdom Metazoa; phylum Arthropoda; class Insecta; order Orthoptera; family Acrididae; genus Schistocerca; species Schistocerca serialis. The sequence continues at coordinate 1,038,652,037 of NC_064638.1, read as the reverse complement.
AATTTCACATTTTGATGAATTGCACATACACATACTGAATGTGATCCAGAAGCACCAGCTGTACTGCACCATTTCGGCCTTAGCTCACAAAATTTGAAAAGCTTACGGTAGTTCATTTCCATGTTGCTTACAATAAGCAAAGAATATTTCTTTGAGGTTGCAAAGGAGTAGGCGTTTCTCCTTGTGAACCTTTCCCATTTATTCTTACTGCAACACAATCCTTTTTGCCTGGGCATAAACAAGAAAACTCGCCCTCTTCAAAGAAAGTGAGGGCATTTTGTTTTATTCCACCAATGAGCTTTCCCCTTTTTGGTTTGCAGATGTTGCCAAAATCTCATCTTTAGTTTCCTAGCCTTCTTCACCATCTTAGTTGAAACAGCAAATTCTTTGGCCATTTTTTCAGTAGTGCAGCTATTTGGGGCCAGGGTCAAAATTTGAACTTTACAGCTATTGCTTGAAATCTGAAGTTTAAACTTACGTTGTTCAAATAAGATGTCCATACCTTTACATTTATGGCACTCTTTCATTTGTATCTAAGCAATAACTGCTTGGCATACACCGGCGGCCTTAAGCTTTCAGACCTTTGCACTTTATGGAGGTAAAGCAAGCACATCAACAACACTTATGGCTTCACTGGATGATGATTCTTGCTTATCCTGGTGGGATGATTCTTTTTGGGCATTTCATGTCTACATTTGGTACAAATTTTCTGAGCATGTTTAAAAACTTCATTGGTCAGTAACTTTAACCTATCAGCCAATGCAGTGTTTACTGGTGTCAAGCCTTCTTGGTTATATGTTTTGGGTTGCAGAAATTCCACAGAAAATGAAATTTTGTTGTCAACAAGGCATTCTGGTATGAAAAAAAATTTAAGAATCTCCAGTAAAACCAAGCCCAGACCTACACTGAAGAAGCTCCTTGTCAACTGGCGACATTTCCTTAACAGATTTCCCCCCCCCCCCCCCCCCCCCCCCCATGATAGAATGGTGATGACTTCAGACAATATTCAGTGTTGTTTTTATATAAAGTATACAAATTAGGCTATCAAAACATATTATTTTAGTACCTACCTTCACCTACAACAATAATTACTGATTATTCAAATACTCAGTACTCAACACTAAGATTGTACAGTGTCAACATCCAAGATTACACCACATAAAGACTGACACTGAGAAAATTGTGAATAATGCAAGCAACAATTGAAAGTGGTGATTCAGCAATGTATAATACTGCTACGAGCATATAGCCTTAAAAAACTATTGCAGCTTTAAAATATCAATGGAAACTGAGTGACAATGCATTGTAGGGTTAAACCCTTCTAAAGCAACATAGCATTCCATGATGATGATCTAGATTTTATAATCTTCAGGGCACTTTCTGAGGTTTTATTATATTTATATTCTACACAGTAAAATAGTGTAAAAACACTTCTTATCAGCATAGTTACTTTCCCTAAACCACAGGAAAATCTTATAGTATTAAAAGACACTACAATGACACAGTTTTTGAATTACAACTTCAAATTGTATTAATTTTTGTACTCATCAGTAATCCTTTTTCCCTACTTTTGATAGGTATTCTTACTCATCAATACACAAGATCCAGAAATAAAACAATATAGCTTTGAAAGCTTAAAGGATGCTCTATCCAGCTGTGGCAAGGAAAAAAGTATTGAAGAAGACACAGTTGACGTCTTGCCCCCCCCCCCCCCCCCACCGTGCGCCGAAAAAAAAATTGCAAGTAGAAAATTTTGGCAAAATTTGCAGATGCATATCTTTTCATCTCGGGATCCAGTGCTAATTAAATTTGATTGATATATAGACATAATAGGTAAGAATAGCTGTCTGAAGTTTGGGCGCAAGTGGCTCATACAAAAAGTAACAGTGGTCAGTCAAACCACAGCTCTCAGAATAGCACAACAAATTTTTTTAGCCACTTTGGTGGCATGTATCTATATTTACTTATGGCTAAATCCATAATTTTTGCCATGGTTTGATTCAGCGTAAAAAGCTGTCTATGTATATTACAGCAAATGACCAAATGTTTGCTAGAACTTTTAAAAAGGCTTAGCAAAGTTGGCACATTTGTGCAATCGTACATGATGTAGAGGTGAGTAGCCCCTCTTTAAAGTCCCTTAAGAATTCAACCACTGAAGATACTGAACTGAAATTTGGTATATAAACATCAAAGACCAAGTAGAGCCTTCACACTAAATTTCATTAGATTTGGATATGTTGGGACACTTTTTAATATTGGTCCCTTTAATGTGGAATGACCACAAAGAAACATTCTTCAATAAATTAAATGACTAAAGACGAGGGATAGGAAATACAAGAGAAATAATATCTGCTGGATATTTCAATAGTACAGCAGGATGACAAGCAGGAAATAAAATAAAAGGACCACATGGAGAGAATATAGTAAATGGTAAGGGGCTAAGATTAATTAATACATGTGAACAAAATTCATTACAAATTTTGAATGGTTTCTATCCACATACAGAAATTCATAAATATACATGGCACCAGAAAACACACCAGTGAAAATCAATAATTGATTACATAATAATTTGGCAAAAAACAGTTTTAAAACACAAGATGTCAGAGCATACAGAGGAGTAACCCAGAGTGACCATCATCTGGTTAACTGTAAAATTGTGTTTCCATATGTAGATATAAAATGTAACAAAGAAGTTGTTAATGAGGAGGAACTGATATCTAGCCAAACTAGATAGCCTAGAAAAGGAAAGTAACTAGACAATACAGATATACAATAAATTATATCATTAATGCTCTACATGAGGCAGCCAAAAGAAGTGCTGGATAAAGAAATTAAGTACGAGAAAAAAATCTTTATACTATTTTGATACAGAAATAGAGAAAGAGATCCAAATAAAGAAAGAAAAATATTTGAAATGGGTAAATATACAGAGTATCCAGGACAAGGTAGAATTAAGAGCACAAGAAGCAAAAATTAAGAATTGGGAAAATACCCATAATAAAGTGGATAATCTAATTCGAGGTAAAGAAGTTCAGAGGCATGGAGGGTATTGAAAAAAATTAAAAAAACTCTAAGGAAACTCAATAAGTTAGCTGCATTACTATAGAGACTTGGGAAAAATACTTCATCGAATTACTGACTGAAAACAGAAGAGAATTTTTGGTTATAATTAATAAGGATATACAAGAAAAACAAAATAATGGCAGCATTTCACTGGACATAGAAGTAGAGAAAAATCAATTAAAACTTAAAAGAATGAAATGCTACTGGAATTGGAGGTGTACCAACGGAACCAGTGAAATATGATAAAGATAAATTACAAGAACTTTTGAGAAGCCTTTTTGAAAAATGCTTAAGTGGTGAGACCATACCAGAAGACTGGAAAGTAGGATTTTTATCAACAATCCACAAGAAATGAGGAAAAGATGAGAGCAAGAACTACAGAGGAATAACTGTAACTAATGTATTTAGCAGACTTAATGGAAGGATTATTAAATATTTTTTGGAAACAGAATTTAAGGAAATGGAGGCAGAAGAACAGGCTGGCTTCAGAGCAGAGAGATCACCTATAAATAATATATTTTGCTTGCAACAGATAATTCAATAGAAAAAAGTTAGAAATCAACCCCTTCTGTTAGTATCTGTAGACATAGAAAAAGTGTATGATGGTATATCCGTATGTAACTTGTGGAAAGCTTTAAAAGCATTTAATATTAGTTCCACCATAATTAAAGCAATTCAGAACCTTTACGAAAACTCTGTAGCAAGAATAAAAGTAGGCTACAAAATTATCTCTCACCTCGATTTAAAGTTACAAAAGGATTACGCCAAGGATGCACTGTCACCAACACTTTACAGGATTTGACACTGGAAGAAGGGATGGGAACTATTAAACACACGGAACAGTACAAATATCTATGAGTCAATATCACACAAGATGGAAAACAAGAAAAGGAAATTAATTCAAGAATAAATGCTGGGGAGTTTACTATTGGAACAGTAAATGGTATTTTATGGGACCAACAGATCAGAATGGAAACAAAAAGAAAAATCTTCAACCCAATTATCAGAAGCATTATGACATATGGATCAGAATTATGGACAGTTAAATCATAAAAAGTAAAAAGGTTGATGGCAATGGAGATGGACTTTTGGAGGCAGTCTGCAGGGATATGTAGGTGAGAAAGAATCAGAAATGAAGTCATCCGGAAGAAAATGAATGTTACAAATTCAACTGCAGATTTTATAGACGAAAACCAACCATAATAGTATGGACACACAGAAAGGATGTCAAAGGAGAGATTACAACAGAAAAATCATGGAATGGAAGCCACCAGGGGGGGGGAAAAAAAAAAAGAGGAGAGAGAGAGAGAGAGAGAGAGAGAGAGAGAGAGAGAGAGACCACTGACCACATGGATTCAAGGCATTCAGACCTCTACCAGAGGAAGAAATATTGAGGAAAATTTATGGACAGATAGATAAAAAAGGAGGATGAAAATCAAATTTGGTGTGTATCATTGGGTGCCAAAAAATGTAAAATGTTACATTGCGAAACCAGATAATTAATAATAATAATAAACATTGCAGATGAAAACAGCGTACTTGACTATCCAAAAAGATGGAAATGGCACCAAGCAGTTACACAAGTGATTAGTATTTGATGCTAGAACCAAATATTCTATGATCTTATCTGTTAGTTGTAATACTATTGCATGTAGTTACATGCTGACCAAGGGACAAACTGTTGAACAAGTTTGCACATTTATTAAGTTATTACTAACATAATACGAAAGGAATTAAAACACGAGGTTAAGATCCAAGTGGAACTAATGAAGTCAACTGACAAGATATTTTTTTCTCAACACAACTATGAACAGAAATGGCAAGCTCTCTTTGCTTGAGATTTAAACACAAACAGGTAAAGTAGCAGGCAAAATATGGGAATAATAAAACCATTTGATAAATATCAAACAAGGATCACACACACACACACACGCACACACAAATAAAAATATGTTAAGCATTTTCATCAGACAGGAGACGATGCAATGCAAGTTGTGAAGATGGGAGAGATGAGGAAGATACAAAAAACAGGCTTGACCCCATGAAAATATATTAAAAAATTCCTAATACCAAAGATACCTACAACCAAGGAAAAATATAACTATCACAGGATGTTTCTCTACTTTTAGAAAAGTGATACTCTGTATTTTTTCCCATCATTACCCAGTGACAGTTTGTATAACACATTGAACTTTAAATATTTGTTCTGCATTTACATCAAGTTCCTCCTTACTGTGAATCCCACAACTTAACTCATACAACTTAAAGCAGTTTATCAAGTTCATCGAGAAATGTTGTTTTGCGACATTTTAATATAACAAACTATAAACAAATTTAATTATTTATTTACTATTGACTAATCAGCCTGCAGGTTATCAATAAATGTGATGGAGTTTTGCTGATATGCAACTATAGTATGCTGCTAATAACGTAGTTAGAAAACTAAAATGAAGACACTTCATTATCTTCAAGGGAGAAGGAAGTTGATTGCAGTGTAATGTGTGTTAGATATTTATGTACCTACCACTGAGAAAGTACATTCTTAATAAATCATAATTATAAAGTATGATGTATGTTCTTAATAACTCATACTTTAACAAACTTGTAAACAGCAAAGAGAAAAAATGCTAAACTGCGAACTGAGAGTTCTGTTGAACCTGTGGGCGATTTCTAATGTGATAAGGCTCAATATCATTTACACTATCTAAGATCTATTCTACATGCACTGTCAACTACAACATTAAATTTTATCTACACAGACATAAACACATGTATTTGGTCACACTGTTTTTGGAGGAGAAAACAATGTCAGTAAGTTAGAAAATATTTATTGTACATAAATTATTCTGTACTAATTAACAGTGGTATTATAAGAATACTATTTTTTGCATCTTTGTTTCTCCACCATCGCCCCAGTCTGTGCTCTTGACCAACTCCAGCAATAAGGTAACTACCATCAGGTGTGAAGGCCAGACAGTTAACAAAACCAACCACTAAAATGTCAAACAAATGTTCGAGTGATCTATAGGAATCACCACATCTCCATAATTTCACTGAACCATTACATGAGCCTGATGCAACAAGATCACTATTTACATAGGCAGCTGTGCTAGATATCCAGTTTGGTTCAGAATTATCACTAACACCATGTGCCACAGAAACAGAACACAAGGGTTTCTTCTTCATACTTCCCCACAAACAAAGATCGCCATCAGTTCCACATGACAGAAAGTGATCTTCTGTAATCAGTTTCACACATTCTATAGATCCCCTATGTCCATTAAATATGAGCTGAGATTCTTCAACAACTTTCCATATCCTGATAGTGTTGTCTCCGCCACCAGATGTCACAGCTCTGTCAGCAGACAACGCATCTATACTGGTAATGCCGGTTTGATGACCAAAAAGTGTTTCAATATATGACATTTCATCTAAATTCCATATTTTTACTGTTTTATCGTCAGAAGCACTGAAGAGTTGGTGCGTACCTTTCCTAAATGCTAGTCCAGTAACTGCACCACTATGCTTTGAAAACGAATGAAGTAACTGAAATGTATCCGGGCTCCACACATTGATAACTTTGTTTAAGCCGCCGGACACTAAGAATTTCTCATCCGACGAGAGAGCAAGGCACAGAATTGTTGGCTTTCGATTTCCATGAGGCGCATCTTTGCCACCTTTAAGTGATTTCAGTTTATTTCCTTCAGGAAGTGACCATTTTACTATACCACCGTCTTTAGAGGCCGTGAACATAGCTTTTCCGTCTTGAGAGACGACAACACAAGTAAGGGATAAACTATGTTCTTTACATTTGAGCACCTTCACATCGTCCTTTAAATATCCTTTGTATTTACTAGCAACATTCCTCCTGTACTTATCCGATTTCTCTCTAATCTCTTCCTGAAGACGACTTGTTATCACATCCTTATTTACGTCATTTTCCTCGGCACGTTCGCGTTCCCTCTTTTCGATTTCTTCAAGGTAAATTTTAGCAAGGCGTATCTTCTTCTCTTGAGCTGTCTCTCCAATGTCACTTTCAACATCGCTTTTACTACTCTCACTTACTTCGTCACTGTCTATTTCTTCACTTTCCTTTTTGCGAGGCCGTTTCTTGTCACTGTATTCACCATTAACTTTGTTTCGTTTATTTGACTGCTTTTTTGATTGAGTTCTTATAAAAAAAGACATTTTACATATCTTCGCAAGTTTTGACCACGTGCACAACACACAAAATATTCATAACATACACAACCAAAGCTCTCCAACACAGACCTCACGCATGGCACTACTTTACAAGTTCCAGAGGTGTACTTTGCTTGCAATTTATCCAGAGATCATAGAGTTTAAAATGATGGAGATTTGGAGAATCTCTGAAGTGATTGCATTTTGAAAGATTTGTTCAATGAAATGAGGGAATGTTGATGTGAAAAAGGAAAAAAAAAAAAAACAACTGAAGATTAGAAATGGCAGCAAGAGTTGTATTGCGTTGTAATAAGAATGTAGTAGACGTCCTCACTAAAAAACCATTATTCAACAGCTGCGTGAAATCTTTTATTCGCTTGGCTCCACCACTGGCCAATTACAGTGAGTTTGAATTTAAAGGCAGTTTTCCATTTGTTTATTTGTCTAATGAGCGTCACTAGTTTTGTAAACATTATTTAAAATACACAGGAAGATACAGCTTACTTATATTTGCACAGGAGACGAGATTACGAAGTTTGTGCCAGAAAGACTTTACAAAAATTCAATGACATGAATATTAAAATGCCTTATTTCTGAGATTTTTTTGGTAATCAGTTTACTTGGAAATAAAGTGAAGACCATAGCAACATAAAAGGCTTATATAAAGTGTCCGATGCACCGTCGAATACATTTACTAGTTTGAGAGCAAATGCTCATACCCGTTTTTGTTGTGTGACCTGTAATTGGAATGTCTTGCCTTAACAATTGCTCGTGCATAATTGTTTTAACACCCACTGTACACTGGAGAATACTGGTGGAGCTTACCTTAATGGATGTCATGTTGAACAACTGTCAAATATGATGTATTGTTGACGGAGAGGAATGCTGCTCTCAGCACATTTGTATCTATTAAACATTTTACTCTTCTGCAGGATAGTACAGGGACCTGATCAAAATATCTAAGGTTGTTAACTGGTTGGCATGTGGAGATGTGTTAATAAGTGGATATGAACATATGATATCATCAAAATATGTATTGTCTCTCAAGCTTTCAGTTATGGAGACTTAGTGGATTGACATGGGTTTGAAGTATTACTCTTGCAAACAAAGTTGACACTTGGCGTGGTGGCTGAAGGGAGTTACTGTAAAGGCATTTTCCAAATACAAGTCCAGTGGCTTAACACCACATCACCTTGTTCATTCATTTGCGTTCTGAAATCCCTGTGTGAATGACACCTCTTAGGAGTATAGAATAATTCAAGTCGATTGACTGCTTGCTACTTCTGTGAAGTGTACTAACAGTTATGACCCTGCCTTTGTGCTATTGTAAATTACGGGTATTAATTTTATATTCCAATTTATTAAAGAAAAACAACTGCTTTGAAGGAAAAAGCCTTCTGCTGTCCCTCTTACACTACTCACGTGGTGTTTTTATCTAGTACTTGACACTATGTATTTACCAGAATGTAGTGGGTCATTGCAGTCAAATCATGAAGCTCATGTCAGCCATCATCTCAGACTTTCATGAAACTTTGCACATTTGCTTATACTTATAACATAAGAATTTGTGCAGAATCTTTTTGCTCTCAGACTAAAACTTTTTTTAATATTAAATTTAAAATGTTGTAATATTCTTATAACTGGGCTCTGCAAGAATGTTGATGCAAAATGGTTCTTATCTACATAAATGCCCATAACTCAGGTTTGTGAAGCTTTTGATTTGGATTTTTTTTTGTAAGTTGAGAGAAGCACACACTTAACAGACATGTAATTACTTAAGCAGTAAAGTTAGGCCTACAAAGAACAATACAAACAAATTTATTATTGTCACTTTCCAGTTTCCAGAAAAAGTACGGACACATTGAAAAATGCTTATATCATATTTCTACAACCTGGTGGGCACTTATAATTGGTCTTAGATGATTCCCAAGATAGTACACATTGTAAAAATTAAAACTGTTAATGGATTTTCTATGAATGGACATACAAATAAATCTGAAATCAAAATACTTTGTGTTGTGATAAGAAAAAAAAAAAAAAATCCTAAGTAAGATCATCCATACCTAACACCAACTGACTCAGATTATTATGAAACTTTTTCTACTTGGCACTTTCTACATGGTAGTAGTCAATGCAGAATTTCTCCACATACTTCATGTAGTTTGAGGGGAAAAAATGGAAGCTTTTTACAAACGTAAAGCCGCAACAGAAGCTTGTCATTTGGATTGCATTACTTCATACAAAAGAAATAATAATAATAACAGAAAGTATTTTATTTTCGACACATCACTATCATATTTCCCCAGGTGTCACAGAAGGGATGTATTTTTATTGGGAAAAAATTAATAACTATTCTTGACTTACGGGAATATAGAAAATCAACTTAAGCTGTTGTGGTCCAAACAATAATTTTTAAATATGTAAAACATTTTTTGACAGCTGACACAAGATTTATTTTTATTGAAACTCTGATATTATTTTTAAAAAAAGGTAAAAGAAGAAGCACCCTCAGTTTTGATAGATGTTGGATGTTCATTTGACATACATCACATCATTGTTCAGAAGACCATTCAAATCAGATTATGTAAACTGACAACCTATAGTAAGGCTGCCTCATGAAAGTACAGAGCCAAAAGTTATAAATTTAATTGAAATATTTTCATTATATGAGTTAACTTTATGTTAGGGTGTCAATTATTCTAGCCATTCTAATGTTAACTGAAAATGTACATGTCCAGCAATGAAGATCCATGAAACTAGCAATGAAACTTCTTAACAGCATCTCTGTTTTTAATCCACTGTGACAAATTATATTCTGTTAACTTCATATCTTTTTCATTGAAGTAATATATTCGGCCTAATGATGTTGATTACATCAACAGCACATAAAATGTTTTCCAAAGGCACAAAACAAGAGTCTTCCTTCTCAGGCCAAAAGAATGACACCACTGATCCAGGTGGGTGGAGAAAAAGTAGTTCAACATCTCCTCCTTCATCAGAGACAATTCTGATGAAGGCAAAGTTCCACCTATCATCATGTACAGCTGCTACAAAAGAATTTTGTTTCGGACAAGTGCGTGTCCATTGTGGGGCTTTTTCAATGAATGAAAAAATCAAGGAAAGCTTTTCAGAAGAAGTTACTCTTCTAAGACAGGAAGATAGTGGAACTGGAGGAGAAGATTGCTGCCCTTCAGGTGGAACTAGATAAAGTGAAACAAGATCTGGAAAGGTTAAGGGGGGGAGAAGGGAAAAGAGAAGTGGGGTGTGACAACATGTTATAGAAGAAATAGGAATAGGGCTTTCTCAGACATTATTGTTGTGAATGTGGGAAACAGGTTTGACGTGTTGTCACAGTTGGAAACTGATGAGCCGCAAGTAGATGTAGGAGTAGATGGCGCACAACAAACTTTCAAGAAGTGTTTGAAAAGTAAGGAGGCAGAAAAAGTTGTGAAGAAGGAGGAAGTTTTGTTGTTAGGTATTTCACATGGTACAGGTGTTGGCCAACAGTTGCAGGGTGAACTAGGGTCAGGTTACCAGGTCACAAGTTTTTTTTTTAAGCCTATTGCAAGTCGGATAAAGGATGTAGGATCACTTTGCAAAGGAAGACACTGTGGTAAGAGTGGGTGGGGTGGGCAACACCATAGATAGGAACCCTAATTACTCAATTGAGTGGGACCTGGTAAAGATAGCTCCAGCAACGATACATACTGGTGTTTGGCTTATGTCTGTTCTGGGCCTCATTTATATTCTTTTTTTGGAGAGTTAATTTAGAGGTGGAACTGTTGCTTGAATCAGTTATGGGGTCTCATATCAGTGTGGTTCCTGTTGACTCTGTCAGCAGATGGGGGGCACTGTCACGAGTGGTATAAAGTACCAGTGGTTACAAGTGACAGAACAGTATTTTTTTAGGGTATGGAGGGCAGAAACAAAAGATGTTCAGAGACAGGCTGAAAATGAAATACACATTGATAAAACAGCCAAGCAGAGAGCAAATTTAACATACACAATGCATGCAGACAGCCTCTAATTGAAGCTAAAGATTCTCAAAAATTGACAGGAACATTAGTTGCATCCAGTTGTAATTCAGCCAGTGCACAAAATAAGATACCCTTACTGCATCAGAATATCCAAGGACTAAGGGGTAAACTTAATGAGTAGCTTATTTGTGTTGAAGAATTAGAGTTGAGCAAACCAGTTGATATAGTCTGCCTCTCTGAACATCATGTGACCTCTGGTGTAGATATGTTAAATGTTACTGGATTCAATTTAGCTTCTTACTTCTGTAGAGTAAATATGGAGAAAGGAGGAGTTGCCACATTTTTCAGAAACTGTTTTGAGTCAAGAATAGTGATATTAATAAATTTTGCTCAGAGCAGCACTTGGAAGCTTGTGTAACAGAAGTAGTATTTCATTCATAATAAGGCCTTTACAATAGTAGGTATATACAGATCACCTTCAGGAAATTTTAACCTCTTCATAATAAAACTGGAAACTCTGTTGTCCCATCTCACAGTAAAAAACAAGGAAATATTGGTTGGTAGTAATTAGGTGTACTGATAAGGTAAGGGATGAGGAGGTTCTACGCAGAATCGCAGAGGAAAGGAATATGTGGAAAACGCTGATAAGGAGAAGGGACAGGATGATAGGACATCTGCTAAGACATGAGGGAATGACTTCCATGGTACTAGAGGGAGCTGTAGAGGGCAAAAACTGTAGAGGAAGACAGAAATTGGAATACGTCAAGCAAATAATTGAGGACGTAGGTTGCAAGTGCTACTCTGAGATGAAGAGGTTAGCACAGGAAAGGAATTCGTGGAAAAAAAAAATAATAATAATAATTTTCATGCGGATTTATTGAAAAGCTCTGTCAGTGAACAGTTATTGCAGTCAGTAACACTATCATTCAATTTAGTTCCTACTGTGAACTTTGCGACTAGGATATGTAAATGCTCAGACTGCTATTGATAATATCTTTATAGGCAAATCTAGGGAAAAAAGTCATGTCACGAAACCAATAGTAAATGGGCTATATGATCATGACAAGAAGCATCTTGTGTTAAATGTTGGAACTTTTCAGGATATAAAAAAAAAGCTATTAAATTTGAGTACAGGAGCATAATAAATAAGTCAAAAATTGAAAAATTCAGGAACTTACTCAAAGAGATGAACTGGGTAGAATGTTTACAATACTTCTGACTCAAATGAAAAATACAAAGCATTAATTAATAAAGTTACCTTCACTTTTGAAAAAAATTTTCCCCTAAACGTAACTCAAATCACACAGAAGTCAAAAAATAAACCATGAATTACACAAGGAATAAAGATAATCATGTGGCGCAAAAGGAGACTGTGCCTACTATCTAGGAACAGCTCTGATGTTAGCATTGTAATGCATTACAAAGAATACTGAAAAATATTGTAGCAAGTAATCCAAAACTCGAAGCAGCTTTATTATGAGAAAGAGGTAATTACACCGGGCAATAAAATAAAAACTGTATGGGATATAGCGAAGCCAGAGACAGGTGGGGCCAAAATGGAAGAGGAACAGATAGCTCTAAAAATAAATGAGACTTTGGTAACAAGTGCATGTAGTGTTGCAAACCTCATAAACATGTACTTCATTTCTGTTACTGACAGCTTGGGGTTATCAGGTTCAGTTAACAGTGCAATGGGTTACCTGAGACCAGTCTTTAAGAATAATTTCAATAAAATGGAAATGACACATGTCCCAAAGAAGAAGCACCCATCATAAAATCCTAAAATCGAAATAATCTAGTGGGTATGATAACATTTCACTGAAGTTAATCAAAGAGTGATCATGCAAGTTGAGTTCTGTCTTAAGTTATTTCTGTTATCAATCTCTTATCAGCAGAATATTCCCAGACTGGCTAAAATGTGGTGAAGTTAAGCCTCTTTACAAGAAGGGGGATAAAGAGATTCCATCAACTATCGTCCAATTTCACTTTGCTGAATTTCTCAAAAATATTTGAAAAGCTTGTGTTCAAGTGTCTACTTAAGCTTCTGAGTGCAAATAATATATTCTACAAGTCACAGTTTGGATTTCTTAAGGGTTCTGATATAGAGAAAGCTATTTACACTTACAGTGAGAATGTACTTAATTCATTAGATAATAAATTAGAGGCTACTGGCATTTTCTGTGACCTGTCAAAAGCCTTTGACTGTGTGAGCCACAGCATTCTCTTAAGTAAATTAGAATATTATGGTGTCACCGGCAATGCTGCGAAATGATGTGAGTGTATCTAACAGGAGACAAAAGGTGCCATTGCGAAATACCTGTGCAGTAAGCAGTCAGTCCTCATCTGATTGGGAATTAATTACATGTGGTGTTCCTCAAGGTTCCTTCTTGGATCCATTGCTTGTTCTTGTGTGCATTAATGACCTCTCGTCTGTTATATTGCCATATGCCAAGTTTGTTTTATTTACAGATGATAAAAAAAATTGCAATAAGTAGCGATTACAGATTTAGAAATAGCTGCTAATTAAATTTTCACTGACATTAATAAATGATTTAAAGCTAATTCACTATCATTAAACTCTGAAAAGACCCACTATATCCAGTTCAGAATGTGTAAAAAATTTCCTTCAAGCATGTGTATAATGTATAAAGACATGCAGATTGAAGATATTGACAGGGTTAAATTTCTGGGATTACAAGAATTGCTTAAGCACGTGAACAAGTTTGCATTTGCAGTGAGAATGATGTCAAATGTAGGAGATATAAATGTAAAAAACCTTGCATCCTTTTCTTACTTTCGTTCTATTATGTCGTAAGGGATCATATTATGGGGTAACAAGCAAAACATTTGTGTTGTAAATTCAAGAACGTCAAGTAGAACCTGTTCAAGGCACTTTGTATTCTAACCACTGCTTCTCAGTATATTAATTCGTTAATAAAATTAGTTGCAAGTAATATATTGCTATTTCCAACCAATAGCTCAATACATAGTATCAATACTAGGAATAAGAACAATCTACATGAAGACCTAAAATCACTTACCTTGGTCCAAAAAGAGGTCCAATATTCAGGAACAGACATTTTCAATAAATTGCCAGCAATCATTAAAAACTCGGTTTCAGGTAAAGCACAGTTTCAACAGAGTCAGAAAGACTTTTTGATAGGCAGCTCCTTCTATTCTATAGATGAACGTCTTAACAGAGACTGTTAGGCTAGCTTAAGTAAAAATGTCTGTTAGGTTTCAGTTTTGACAGCACTTGGTCACAACAGTCAAGATAGGTATTTTGTGTGTGATAAATTTATTAATAGTGCACATCAATGTTTCATTGTGACAGCATATTAATTCTGTTAATATTAAGTGTTCCAGTTTACTGTATTGTATTCACCTATTTTGACAATCGCCTGGAAAATGATTGGGGTGGTAAGTATTATATTCAAATGTTTTATGTTTTTTATATTATACTTTCCGATATGTCCCACACCCATGAGAATCATCTCATTTTTTGGGTCTATGGAACGAAAACTAAATCTAATCCGTAAAGAATCACAGGAAAGTGGTTTGTAATGGTGAAAATTCCTGGTACCAGGTATTGTGCGGGTTGTCGAAAATCTCTTCTCAAGGTTTTTGCGTAGGAAATCTACATCGACTTTCTCTAAGAAGTGAAAAAAACATTTTTCAATATTAGCTTTGCAGAAATCGTAAGCCCAGATGCAGTTGTTATTTGTGCATCTAGTTGAAGACTAGCTCTTCTCTATATATGTTATATAGTTCCTCTCAAACCATCACAGGCAGATTTACCATGACTAGTAACAAAAAAGGAATTCTCAGCATCAATAGAAAAATCATTTTTTGCGCTCACAAATTTTTAAAGCTTTTTCTATTCTTATGTTGAGTAGCACATCCATCAATGAAATAATGCACTTTCTTCTCTTGTCATCAAATTTCTCTTCTCTACGGTCAGAATCTTCAATACTGCAAACTAGTTCCCGCACACTTTTCTTTCCAAAACATGTCTTACTTTTTGTAGCTTCTTGTTGCCCTATGAAGCCTTGCTGTGATTTGGAATTGAGAGAAGTCTTAAGGGAGATCACCCAAAATAATGTAAAGTTTTATTTGCATCCTCATTACTTTGTCTCTTTAGTACTGATTCATGAAATGTCATCTGTGGATCATCTGCATCACTTTTATTTCTGTCACTGACGTCAGTTTTCTGGTCACAAATCTTACAACATGTTGTGCATAGTATTTGGCCTGGTTTTACATTGATTCTTTTAGCACTTAATATTTTAGGCAAAGAGAAGCAAACTGACCTCAGAGATTTTTTTACTGTTTGTGTGTGTGTTTTTTGAAAGGATCACAACAAGTTCATTGATGATATTCAAAAACTTTTAAGTAATATTATCTGTGATGTCCACATATTGTAGCATTTTCTTGATCTTGTGGAAAGCTTATATTGGATTGCAGCAATATCAAATCTCGATGGTCTTCTCCCAGCTCTTTTATTTTTTGTAGAGTTTTTACTAACGTATGGGTTGAAAAATGACATGATGTTTTTTTAGCAATTTTCCAACAGTGCATGAATTCACATTAACTGAGCACTAATTCACTTAAAACATACTTTATACAAGTCAAATGATAGGACTGCACCACAAACAGATATGACCTGTCTCACAGAAAGACAAAGAACAACTGAGGCCAAATAATTGTTGCATGCCAGTTATTCTCAACAATGAATTTCAGCAATTGCAGCATTGTTTTCATGCCTATAAAGGTTTAAACAAGCTACTGCTCTCTAAGAACACTTTTTTATCACTGTGAGTAGGTGATTGGCTGAACACATAAATCATACAATTATAGTCTTTAAAAAATTACTGAATTAGTCAAATGAAAGGAAATAACTTTTCTCACTTCAAAGTTAAATTGCCTGCCTAGAATGAGTTATACTTAAATATGCTAATTTGATACTCTTGCATCTGAGGCAGTGATACAGTGAGTGGACGAACTTGCTTAAAATGAATGACCCTTTTGCATCACAGCAAAAAGTATTTTGATTTCAAGTGTGCGTGTTGATTAACAGAAGACCAATTAAAATTTCTATTTTATTAGAAATCTTACAATCTAGGGGATTATTTAAGACCAAAATCAAGTTCTCAGCAGGTTGCAGAAATGCGATTTAAGCATTCTTCCACATCCTCGCAATTTTTTTGAAATAGAAAATTGACATACAATAATAATTTTTAAAAATTTTCTTTGTAATTGGGCATCTGTTAACTATATGCCTTACTTAACTTCTGAAAAAAATTAAATATCAAAAACTTCATAAACACCTGAGTTATGGGCATTTATGTGAATAAGTACCAGTATTCACTGACATTTTTGCAGAGCCCAGTTATCACAATATCATTACATTTAAAATTCGATATAAAATAAAACTGTAGTGTGAGATCAAAAAGATTTTGCAGAAGTTACTAAGTATAATGTAAAAGTCGTGTGACTAGGGCCTCCCGTCAGCTAGGCAGTTCGCTGGGTCCAAGTCTTTTGATTTGACGCCACTTTGGCGACTTGTGCGTCGATGGGGATGAAGTGATGATGATTAGGACAACACAACAACCAGTCCCTGAGTGGAGAAAATCTCCAGCCCAGCCGGGAATTGAACCCGGCCCCTTAGGATTGACATTCTGTCGTGCTGACCTCTCAGCTACCGGGGGGCGGAGAGTTCCTATGTTATAAGTATAAGAAAATGTGCAAAGTTCTGTGAAAATCTGAGATAGAGAGATACAAATCCTTGAATTATTGTGTGTTTTGATGTGGAATGACCGTAACTTTAATGATGTTGGAGAACACCATCAGCTGTTTACATACTGGAAAATTTAAAATCTATATAAGATGAACATTAGCATTAACAGCAGTTCACAGATTCCAGTTCACAGATTTGGTAAATTATGGAAGGAACCCAGGAAACCCCCCCCCCCCCCCCCCTCCCCCAATGAGCCGTGGACCTTTCCGTTGATGGGATGCTTGCGTGCCTCAGCGATACAGATAGCTGTTCCGTAGGTGCAACCACAACTTGGGGGGGGGGGGGGGGGGGGGTGTTATCTGTTGAGAGGCCAGACAAATGTGTGGTTCCTGAAGAGGGGCAGCAGCTTTTTCAGTAGTTGCAGAGGCAACAGTCTGGATGATTGACTGATCTGGCCTTGTAACATCAACCAAAATGGCTTTGTTGTGCTGGTACTGTGAACGGCTGAAAGCAAGGGGAACTGCAGCAGTAATATTTCCCTAGGGCATGCAGCATTACTGTATAGTTAAATGGTGATGGCATCCTCTTGGGTAAAATATTTCAGAGGTAAAAAGTCCCCCATTCAGATCTCTGGGTGGGGACTACTCAGGAGGACATCGCTATCAGGAGAAAGACGACTGGCATTCTATGGATCGGAGCATGGAATGTCAGATCCCTTAATCAGGCATGTATGTTAGAAAATTTAAAAAGCGAAATGGATAGGTTACAGTCTGATATAGTCGGAATTAGTGAAGTTTGGTGGCAGGAAGAACAAGACGTCTGGTCAAGTGAATACAGGGTTATAAATACAAAATCAAATAAGGGTAGTGCAGGGGTTGGTTTAATAATGAGTAAAAAAATAGGAACACGGATAAGCTACTATGAACAACATAGTGAACTTATTATTGTTGTCAAGATAGACATGAAGCCCATGCCTACCACAGTAGTACAAGTTTATATGCCAACTAGCTCCACAGATGACAAAGAGATTGAAGAAATGTATGATGGGATAAAAGAAATTATTCAAACAGTGGAAAATCCAGGATGGAATGTAACAATACGAGAAATGGAAAGTTGCTACTCACAATATAGCGGAGATGCTGAGTCGCGATAGGCACAGTAAAAAGATTCACACAATCATAGCTTTCGGCCATTAAGGCCTTTGTCAGCAGTAGACACACATACACACACGCACACACACACACTCATACAAGCGCAACTTGCACATACATCTGCAGTCTCAGAGAGCTGCAACTACACTGCGAGCAGCAGCATCAGTGCATGATGGGAGTGGCAACTGGGTGGGGGTAAGGAGGAGGCTGGGGCGGGGAAGGGGAGGGATAGTAAGGCGGGAGTGGCAGACAGTGAAGTGTTGCAGTTTAGACAGAGGACAGGAGAGAAGTTGCAGAGGGGGGAGGGGGTAAGTAGCGGAAAGGAGAGAAATAAAAATAAATTAAAAGACTGGGTGTGGCAGTGAAATGATGGCTGTGTAATGCTGGAATGGGAACAGGGAGGGGGCTGGATGGGTGAGGACAGTGACTAACGAAGGTTGAGGCCAGGAGGTTTATGGGAACGTAGGAAGTATTGCAGGGAAAGTTCCCACCTGCTCAATTCAGAAAAGTTGGTGTTGGTGGGAAAGATCCTTATGGCACAGGCTGTGAAGCAGTCATCGAGATGAGGGGTATCATGTTTGGCAGCGTGTTCAGCAACAGGGTGGTCCACTTGTTTTTTGGCCACAGTTTGTTGGTGGCCATTCATGCGGACAGACAGAAATTATTCAGATAGTTAAGGGATCAGATAGATTATATAATGGTAAGACAGAGATTTAGGAACCAGGTTTTAAATTGTAAGACATTTCCAGGGGCAGATGTGGACTCTGACCACAATCTATTGGTTATGACCTGTAGATTAAAACTGAAGAAACTGCAAAAAGGTGGGAATTTAAGGAGATGGGACCTGGATAAACTAAAAGAACCAGAGGTTGTACAGAGATTCAGGGAGAGCATAAGGGAGCAATTGACAGGAATGGGGGAAATAAATACAGTAGAAGAAGAATGGGTAGCTTTGAGGGATGAAGTAGTGAAGGCAGCAGAGGATCAAGTAGGTAAAAAGACGAGGGCTAGTAGAAATCCTTGGGTAACAGAAGAAATATTGAATTTAATTGATGAAAGGAGAAAATATAAAAATGCAGTAAGTGAAACAGGCAAAAAGGAATACAAACGTCTCAAAAATGAGATCGACAGGAAGTGCAAAATGGCTAAGCAGGGATGGCTAGAGGACAAATGTAAGGATGTAGAGGCCTATCTCACTAGGGGTAAGATAGATACCGCCTACAGGAAAATTAAAGAGACCTTTGGAGATAAGAGAATGACTTGTATGAGTATCAAGAGCTCAGATGGAAACCCAGTTCTAAGCAAAGAAGGGAAAGCAGAAAGGTGGAAGGAGTATATAGAGGGTCTATACAAGGGGGATGTACTTGAGGACAATATTATGGAAATGGAAGAGGATGTAGATGAAGGTGAAATGGGAGATACGATACTGCGTGAAGAGTTTGACAGAGCACTGAAAGACCTGAGTCGAAACAAGGCCCCCGGAGTAGACAATATTCCATTGGAACTACTGACGGCCGTGGGAGAGCCAGTCCTGACAAAACTCTACCATCTGGTGAGCAAGATGTATGAAACAGGCGAAATACCCTCAGACTTCAAGAAGAATATAATAATTCCAATCCCAAAGAAAGCAGGTGTTGACAGATGTGAAAATTACCGAACTATCAGCTTAATAAGTCACAGCTGCAAGATACTAACACGAATTCTTTACAGACGAATGGGAAAACTAGTAGAAGCCAACCTCGGGGAAGATCAGTTTGGATTCCGTAGAAACACTGGAACACGTGAGGCAATACTGACCTTACGACTTATCTTAGAAGAAAGATTAAGGAAAGGCAAACCTACGTTTCTAGCATTTGTAGACTTAGAGAAAGCTTTTGACAATGTTGACTGGAATACTCTCTTTCAAATTCTGAAGGTGGCAGGGGTAAAATACAGGGAGCGAAAGGCTATTTACAATTTGTACAGAAACCAGATGGCAGTTATAAGACTCGAGGGGCATGAAAGGGAAGCAGTGGTTGGGAAGGGAGTAAGACAGGGTTGTAGCCTCTCCCCGATGTTGTTCAATCTGTATATTGAGCAAGCAGTAAAGGAAACAAAAGAAAAATTCGGATTAGGTATTAAAATTCATGGAGAAGAAATAAAAACTTTGAGGTTCGCCGATGACATTGTAATTCTGTCAGAGACAGCAAAGGACTTGGAAGAGCAGTTGAATGGAATGGACAGTGTCTTGAAAGGAGGATATAAGATGAACATCAACAAAAGCAAAACAAGGATAATGGAATGTAGTCTAATTAAGTCGGGTGATGCTGAGGGAATTAGATTAGGAAATGAGGCACTTAAAGTAGTAAAGGAGTTTTGCTATTTGGGGAGCAAAATAACTGATGATGGTCGAAGTAGAGAGGATATAAAATGTAGGCTGGCAATGGCAAGGAAAGCGTTTCTGAAGAAGAGAAATTTGTTAACATCCAGTATTGATTTAAGTGTCAGGAAGTCATTTCTGAAAGTATTCGTATGGAGTGTAGCCATGTATGGAAGTGAAACATGGACGATAAATAGTTTGGACAAGAAGAGAATAGAAGCTTTCGAAATGTGGTGCTACAGAAGAATGCTGAAGATTAGATGGGTAGATCACATAACTAATGAGGAAGTATTGAATAGGATTGGGGAGAAGAGAAGTTTGTGGCACAACTTGACCAGAAGAAGGGATCGGTTGGTAGGACATGTTCTGAGGCATCAAGGGATCACAAATTTAGTATTGGAGGGCAGTGTGGAGGGTAAAAATCGTAGAGGGAGACCAAGAGATGAATACACGAAGCAGATCCAGAAGGATGTAGGTTGCAGTAGGTACTGGGAGATGAAAATGCTTGCACAGGATAGAGTAGCATGGAGAGCTGCATCAAACCAGTCTCAGGACTGAAGACCACAACAACAACAAGGGAGATGAAAATTTAATAGTCATGGGGGACTGGAATTTGATAGTAGGAAAAGAGAAGGAAAAGTGGTAGGCGAATATGAACTAGGGGTAAGGAATGAAAGAGGAAGCCGCCTTGTAGAATTTTGCACAGAGCATAACGCAATCATAGCTAACACTTGGTTTAAGACTCATGAAAGAAGTTTGTGTACATGGAAGGGGCCTGGAGACACAGGAAGGTTTCAGAGAGATTACATAATGGTAAGACAGAGATTTAAGAACCAGCTTTTAAGTTGTAAGGCATTTACAGGGTCAGATGTGGACTCTGACCACAATTTATTGGTTATGAACTGCAAATTAAAACTGAAGAAACTGCAAAAAGGTAGTAATTTAAGGAGATGGGACCTGGATGAACTCAAAGAACCAGAGGTTGTAGAGAGTTTCAGAGAGAGCATTAGGGAACGATTGGCAAGAACAGGGGAAAGAAGAATGGGTAACTTTGAAAGATGAAATAGTGAAGGCAGCAGAGCATCAAGTGAGTAAAAAGACGAAAGCTAGTAGAAATCCTTGGGTAATGGAAGAGATACAGAATTTAATTGATGAAAGGAGAAAATATAAAAATGCAGTAAATGAAGCAGGCACAAAGGAATACAAACATCTCAAAAATGAAATTGATAGGAAGTGCAAAATGGATAAGTAGGAATGGCCAGAGGACAAATGCAAGGATGTAGAGGCATATATCATGAGGGGTAGTATTTACTTAGAGATGATGAAGCTTGCACGGGATAGAGTAGCATGGAGAGCTGCATCAAACCAGTCTGTGGACTGAAGACCACCACCTCAACAACATCAACAACAACAACAACAACAACATGGAAGGAATAATCATAAACTATCAAAAGTGAAGCAACTGTTAGAAACGTGATCTCTGCACTGTGTTAACAGTGAAGTAATGCTCTACAGGTTCACATTATTTGCGCTAATGGCAGCTAAATTGAACCAAATAACTTTGAAGGAGATCTGCTACATTGAAAAGAGGTGCTGCTTTCTCAGTAATTGTAAATAACTTAATATTTACATGTCTAAAAACAAAGATGATATGACTTACCAAACGAAAGCGCTGGCAGGTCGATAGACACACAAAAAAACACAAACATACACACAAAATTCAAGCTTTCGCAACCCACGGTTGCCTCGTCAGGAAAGAGGGAAGGAGAGGGGAAGATAAAAGGATGTGGGTTTTAAGGGAGAGGGTAAGAAGTCATTCCAATCCTTACCCTCTCCCTTAAAACCCACATCCTTTTATCTTCCCCTCTCCTTCCCTCTTTCCTGACGAGGCAACCGTGGGTTGCGAAAGCTTGAATTTTGTGTGTATGTTTGTGTTTGTTTGTTTGTCTATCGACCTACCAGCGCTTTCGTTTGGTGAGTCACATCATCTTTGTTTTTAGATATATTTTTCCCACGTGGAATGTTTCCCTCTATTATTTCTATATTAATATTTACATGAAAATATTTCAAAGAAAATATTTACCTGCATCATGAACAGTGGAGGATTTTGTTCAATACACTACTGCTTATGGTGTAGCTTTCAGGTTTGCAATTAAAAATAGTGCCACTTGCCACACAGCTAACAGCATTATTCAGTCCTTGAATTAGAGTGGTTCACAAAAGTTTCACTTTTTATTTTTTACAGAAGTGAAAGTAGCCATGCCCCCCCCCCCCCCCCCCCCCCCGCCTTTTCCACGCACACACAAACAACAGAAACATTCTCAGGTATTCTCTCTTACTCTCTCTCTCTCTCTGATTACACACTGTGTGATGGTGTTCAGCCAGTTCGTGTAAGAAAGTCAAAATGTCAGCTTGGAGGAACCTGCAAGAATATTTTACGTTGAGCAACAGAGGCAGTGGAAGCCTACATTCTTATGTGACTACTATTTATACCAGAATATTGTTTTACAACAGAAGAGACTGGAAATGGTCTGAATGTGCCATTCTGGCATCTTCTTTGGCGCAGACTTTTGAAGTGATTCTCAGAGCAGGCGAGTCTGCTCTGTGGTCAAACACTAAACTCCTTTCTGAGCCACTGACGTCTTTAGTAACCAGTAATGAAGGCTAGTTTTTCTTCTACTATTGTGCCTGTGGACATTTTTCTTTTCAAATTGTGTTGCATTATTCTGGATGAAGTTCAATAGTGAATATTTGCTCATCAGTGACTAAATTATACATGTAGCTAGTTATGTATATCACTCTTTTTACTCAAATGACAAAGGAAATGTGATGTCTTGGCTCCACAAGATGTTGAAAACACTGGGGTGGTCTTTCTGATTCATGACTGCTCAACGAATGCCAACAACCCATGGAGTTTAGCTGAAATTGTGTCTAATCCATTCACATCTCACATGATTGTGTCCCAACATGCTCAACAAGATTCAGGCCATATGACTGCATGAGCCACACAAGCACCATCATATCTATAGAACATCCCTCATATCATTTTTAAGATGCTTCAGGGCAATGACAGGATGAATTCTCATGTTGAAGTTAAAGGTCATGTGCTATATAAATGATTTAGGAGGTAATCTGAGCAGTGCTATTAGATAATTTGCACATGATGTCATAATTTCCCATCTAGTAAAGTAATTGGAAGATCAATATAAATGCAAATTGATTTACACATGACATCTGTATGGCACGAAAAGTGGCAGTTGATGCAAAACAATAAAAAATTTTGAAGTCCTCCATGTGAGTGTTAAAAAATATCCATTAAATTTTAGTTACATGATCAAACACACATTTAATTTTTGTGAATTGTGGTTTACTTGCCTCATAATATATATAATCTAACAATGGAAAATCCAGGATGGAATGTAACAATATTATGAGAAGGAAAGTTGCTGCTCACCACAAAGCAGAGATGCTAAGTCACAGATAGGCACAACAAAAAGACTCTCACAATTAAAGCTTTCTGCCATTAAGACCTTCGTCAACAATACACACACACACGTGTGTGTGTGTGTGTGTGTGTGTGTGTGTGTGTGTGTGTGTGTGTGTGTTGTTGACGAAGGCCTTAATGGCCGGAAGCTTCAATTGTGAGAGTATTTTTGTTGTGCCTATCTGCGACTCAGCATCTCTGCTATATGGTGAATGTACAGCCTATCTGCAACTCAGTGTCTCTGCTATATGGTGAATGAACATAATCTAAATCATTTGACTCAGGTACAGGACACATGTCAAATCATGGTAAAATTTCACCGTAAACAAAGAAAGCTGATGTTAACAAACAATATAGTAATAATAATAATAATACAATTTTGTCATACATACATACATACAATAAACTCTAACACTTAATTACCCCTTGCTCAAATTATCATTTCATCCTCTGTGAATTCCTCTATTAAATAGTAGCATTTCCCAAACAGAATCTGCTGTAGCCTTGTTTTTTTAAAATTTCTGGCTTCATTTTAAATATATTTGTGCCCATTGAATGTTGTTGATTCAGCCTAGGGATTACAATTACAAAAAAGTTAAATTGGAAGCATTTCATAGAGAATGTAATGGGCAAAGAGAATGAAAGATTTTGTTTTATTAACAGAACCTCAGAAGATGCAACAAATCTACTGAAGTGGGTGCTGACACTGCACTTGTCCATCACCTTTTGAGTATTAGTATGCAGTATGGCATCCTTACCAGATATATGTGATGGAGGACATCAAAAAAGTTCAGCTCGTTTGATATTATTGTGAAATGGGAGAGAGATGGTCACAAATATAAAATGTGAACAGTGGTGGCAGTAATTGAGAAAAATGTGTTTGTCATTGCAACAAGATCTTTTCATAAAATTTCAGTCATCATCTTTCTCCTCCAAATGTGAGGATATTTTGTTGACTCCCAGTTGCATAGCGAAAAAAGATCGTCACACTAAACAAGAGAAATCAGAGCCTGCAATGGAAGGATTTAGGTGTTTATTTTTCTCATGTGCTATTGGAGGGTGAAATGGTTGAGAAATAGTCTGAAAGTGATCTTGTGAACCCTGTGCCAAACATATAACTGGCAGGACAACAGTGAACATGTCTCAGGTAGAGATTAAAACAGGGGACTGTATCATAAAGGAACCTGAGTTGGTTGCAGAAATATTTAATAACCACTTTTTGAGAGCAGCAGAGAAGGCAGGCTGTAATGGTTCTATAGAAAAATCGTTGTCCCTCCTACAGAAAGCTATTAGCAACAGAGTCCCACAGTTATCTTTACCTCCAGTTACTGTAAGCGAAGTCATAAGAGTAATTAGATCATTAAAAAATAAAAATTCTGCTGGTGTGGACAATATTTCTAGGAAAATACTGAAACACTGTTATAAATTTGTTGGTCCCGTCTTATGCAACATATACAGTACATCCCTACAAGAAGGGATTGTCCCTGACAGACTAAAGTTGGCTGGAGTGATTCCTCTCTTTAAAAAAGGTGATAAAAGCATTGTTACAAACTATCGCCCAATATCCCTATTAACTACCTTCTCGAAAATTCTAGAAAAATTCATGCACAGGAGGATTGTAGACCATGTCAACTTCCACAGTATCTTAAGCAAAAATCAGTTTGGTTTTCGTGCTGGTCTTTGTACTGAACAGGCAATATTCTCTTTCAGCAACCAAGTTTTGGAAGCCATTAACAAAAAAATGTCTCCAGTGGGTATTTTTTGTGATCTTACGAAAGCCTTTGACTGTGTAAACCACCAGATTCTCTTGAAAAAGGCAGAATACTATGGTTTAGGTGGCACTGTTGGCTTGTGGCTACAATCATATCTACAGGATCGGAAGCAGACTGTAATGCTAAATGGCTCTTCTGGAGAACCTGCCTCGTCTGAATGGGGCACGGTAACGTGTGGTGTGCCTCAAGGCTCCATTTTGGGCCCACTGTTTTTCCTCATATTTATTAATGACCTTCCTCTTTGTTCTGAGACAAACAGCAAATTTACCCTGTTTGCCGATGATACAACAATTCTAATTGACGATTTGATTGATCATGATCTTGAACAAACTACAACTACTGTTTTTAATGACATCTTAAATTGGTTCTCCTCAAATGGTCTCTCACTCGATGCAGATAAAACTCATTATATGAGGTTCCATACATCACAAAGTAATCTCGATGAAATTAACATAAAATGTAGAGATCAACAAATACCGAAAGTTGAAGATACAAAATTCCTGGGTGCTTACATAGACAGTAAATGTAATTGGTCAGTTCACATTCTTCATCTATGTAAAAAACTTAGCTCGGCAACATTTGTATTACGGGTAATTTCTTCAGTGGCTGAAGTTGACACCATTAAGGTTGCCTACTTTGGCTACTTCCACTCATTGATGTCATATGCTATCATATTCTGGGGGAACCAAACACTTGCAAAAAAAGTTTTCACCATCCAAAAAAAAAAAGCAATCAGAATAATGTGTGGGGTCCATCAAAGACACTCTTGCAGGCACTTGTTTCGGAAGATAGGTATCCTAACAACTGCCTCACAGTATATTTTTTCCTTGCTGACCTTTGTGTGCAAAAATTATTCTATCTACCAAGACAACAGTAAATTCCATGGCTATAACACCAGAAACAAAAACAATCTACATTTCGAAATGAAACGTTTCACTCTGGTACAAAAAGGAGTTTACTACTCCAGCATTAAGCTGTTCAATGCTCTACCACTACATATCAAATGTGTTCATACAGAACTGCCAAAATTTAAACAACTTCTCAAAGGTTACCTGACAGAGAAATCTTTTTATACTGTGGATGAATATCTGAAAGAAAATGTATACCATCACTGAACTTATTATGTCTAGAAGTAGTTCAATTGATTTTATTGAGCATTAGCACACTTTTTGTAACAACAAATTGGCTGTACCTGTATTTACTCTTGTAGGCCTAATATCTGATTTAACTTTGTGCTCTTATCTTTAACCTTTATTTGAAACTCCTTTTTCTGTTAAATGGTTGTTATGTTACCTAACTGACGTTGTATCTATTACTGTATTTATAGTATGTCTTACTTAAACTATGTACAATTTGGCATTGAATTGCCCTTTGTATTTATTGTAAATTTAAATTGAAACCTGTACAATTTGACACGTTCCATATCCTTGTGATTGACTCACTAACTGGATCTACAGAACAAGAAATAAATAAATAAATAAATAAATGAATTGCAGAGTAATCATATAGACGTAGGCACTATGTGCTGTACATGAATAAACAAATGCACAAGATCAAACACTTATTCACCAGTGAGATAAGATAACAGTTATGTCAGGGTCCACATTTGATCTCATTTAAACATCCCACAGACGAGAATACCTCCACCACCTCTCTGCTGTTGCTCTGTTGCCATGAATCATTGCTCTGTTGCCATGTGTGATTCAAAGCAAACAGGGAATCTGGTCTCTAAAGTGAATGCTAACACAGGCCTCTGTACAGTCAGTAAAAAATAAGGTCTTGGAATCGCAGTTTTACTGTCTTAATGATCTCAGAAATGTTAGTGTAATATGCTTTATGCAACACTGGCTTAAAATAGACGAAATAAGAGCAACCCTCATAATGAACTGTAATACTGATACATACTCATACAGAACTTCAAAAACAGGTGATGGTTGCTTGGTGTTAGAGAAGCTACCCAGTTCTGTGAACTTGCAAAAACTAGCATCCTAAATGTTGAGAAACGTTTCAAGCACTGTGTTCTTGAGATCAGTCAACCAAAACAAATCATGTCTGCATTTACAGGGCACTAGATGGTATTCTATCATTATTCCAAGAGAAATTGGAATGAGTTATTAATGTCTTCATGGTAAGAAGCAAAAGAATTATATTATATTTGGATTTTCATATAAACTTAAGCCATCGAGTCACATGAATCAACTACCTTAAAAACCTTTTAATACATTGTGTATGACTAAAATTTTAAAGTTGCTTACAAGAATAGCACCTACATGCTGCACCTCAACAGATGCCACATTCATAAACACTAATTGTACACTTGCAATCAGTGTAAAAAACTTTCTCCATGAGCTTTCAGACCATGAGGACCTCTTACTTAAGTTTAAACAAATAGGTGTAAACAAACCCTCGCTACCAACATCATGTACAAAGAGATATTAAACATACCAAAAGCTTGGTGTTAGTTAAGCACCTACTAAAGGATGAGACCAGAGAAAATGTTTATCTTGAGGATGAGACTGAAAATCATCATCATCATCATCATCATTTAAGACTGATTATGCCTTTCAGCGTTCAGTCTGGAGCATAGCCCCCTTATACAATTCCTCCATGATCCCCTATTCAGTGTTAACATTGGTGCCTCTTCTGATGTTAAACCTATTACTTCAAAATCATTCTTAACCGAATCTAGGTACCTTCTCCTTGGTCTGCCCCGACTCCTCCTACCCTCAACTGCTGAACCTATGAGTCTCTTGGGTAACCTTGCTTCTCCCATGCGTGTAACATGACCCCACCATCTAAGCCTGTTCACCCTGGCTGCTACATCTATAGAGTTCATTCCCAGTTTTTCTTTGATTTCCTCATTGTGGACACCCTTCTGCCATTGTTCCCATCTACTAGTACCTGCAATCGTCCTAGCTACTTTCATATCTGTAACCTCAACCTTGTTGATAAGGTAACCTGAATCCACCCAGCTTTTGCTCCCATACAACAGAGTTGGTCGAAAGATTGAACGGTGCACAGATAACTTAGTCTTGGTACTGACTTCCTTCTTGCAGAAGAGAGTAGATCGTAGCTGAGCGCTCACTGCATTAGCTTTGCTACACCTCGCTTCCAGTTCTTTCACTATGTTGCCATCCTGTGAGAATATGCATCCTAAGTACTTGAAACCGTCCACCTGTTCTAACTTTGTTCCTCCTATTTGGCACTCAATCCGTTTATATTTCTTTCCCACTGACATTACTTTCGTTTTGGAGATGCTAATCCTCATACCATAGTCCTTACATTTCTGATCTAGCTCTGAAATATTACTTTGCAAACTTTCAATCGAATCTGCCAACACAACTAAGTCATCCGCATATGCAAGACTGCTTATTTTGTGTTCACATATCTTAATCTCAGCCAGCCAGTCAATTGTTTTCAACATATGATCCATAAAAATAAATAAATAAATAAATAAATAAATAAATAATATGAACAACAGTGGAGAGAGGTTGCAGCCTTGTCTTACCCCTGAAACTACTCTGAACCATGAACTCAATTTACCATCAACTCTAACTGCTGCCTGACTATCCATGTAAAGACCTTTAATTGCTTGCAAAAGTTTGCCTCCTATTCCATAATCTCGTAGAACAGACAATAACTTCCTACTAGGAACCCGGTCATATGCCTTTTCTAGATCTATAAAGCATAGATACAATTCCCTGTTCCACTCATAACACTTCTCCATTATTTGCCGTAAGCTAAAGGTCTGGTCGTGACAACCTCTAACAGGCCTAAACCCACACTGATTTTCATCCAATTGGTCCTCAACTAATACTCGCACTTTCCTTTCAACAATACCTGAGAAGATTTTACTCACAATGCTGATTAAAGAGATACCTCTGTAGTTGTTACAATCTTTTCTATTTCCATGTTTAAAGATTGGTGAGATTACTGCTTTCGTCCAGTCTGATGGAACCTGTCCCGACTCCCAGGCCATTTCAATTATCCTGTGTAGCCATTTAAGACCTGACATTCCACTGTATTTGATGAGTTCCGACTTAATTTCATCCACCCCAGCTGCTTTATTGCACTGCAATCTATTGACCATTTTCTCCACTTCCTCAAATGTTATCCTATTTCCATCATCATTCCTATCCCATTCTACCTCGAAATCTGAAACATTACTGATTGTGTTTTCACATACATTGAGCAAATCTTCAAAATATTCCCTCCATCTGCCCAAGGCATCCACAGGATCCACCACTGAGACTGAAAAAGGTAACAAAAATATTTGTTGATAATCTGTCCACTGTTTTAACATTGCATTTGCTCTCTAAACACATACAGAAAAACCATTGAGAAGCAATGGATACAAAGATGGATCACCAAGGGAATAATCAATCTCCTGTGCAACCTAGAAAGAATGTTTCATGGAAACTAAGACAAACAGTGATCCAAAGATACTATAAAAAGTATAAAATAGTCCTCGAGAAGATCATAACTAATGCATTACAGATCTCTAAGCACAAGTTTAAACTTGGGTAACATGAGTAACACACTTTCAGAAGTTGTCACTGGTACTGCAGGAATCAAATCTGAGTGGGTGTCACCTGAATACCTCCAGCTAAATGAAACACATATTTGTATGCGCAGACTGAAGTAATGAATGAAAATTTGTACTACAGCCTGGATTCAAACCTGGGTATCCTGCTCATTAGGCGGAGGTGTTAACCACTATGCCACTGTGGCACAGTGGCTTTGCACAACTGCACGGACAACAATAGCATGCCTCCCTCCTCAGTCCAAATTCCCATTTGCACCTCAGCCCATTTGGTATTCCCCCTAAACTCGAACAGCTTTGCAGAGGTTCTTCAGCTGTATTGGAATAGCACCTCAGCATTGAATAAAATGGGGGATCCTGCCTGAAACCCAGGCATAGGTGCTTTAATCAAATGGAACTATATGGTTCCAGAGACTTTTTCCAGTCTCACACATCTATGGTATACACTGGATGCCTCTCTGAAGAGTCATAAGGCACATTTTCTGTGATTTTTCAGCAGATATTTGCAATTTTGTTTTTGAATCGTGTAGCTGGAGTCAACCCAAGCAATTACTGCTCACCATGTTTTATACGATGCCCGGTAACAACAGAAAGCATCAGTTTATTTCCCATTACAAACAAAATTATTTTTGAATCAGAATGTTATATGCCCATTCGATAGAGTACTTCCAAACTGGCCGAGTCCTATATTTGTTTTATTGATATCTATTAACAGGGACAGTAAAAGATTAAGAATATGCGGCAATCCAGCAGCAACTCGGTAGCACAGGATGCTTGGCGGTAGCAGATGGCACAGGCCAAGGTAATGCTATTGCAGCTGGAGTACTTGTTATTCTTTGTGTTTTACTGTCCCTGTTAATACTTATTGATAAAATGATTACTGCACCAAACTAACCTGGGACTGCTCTATTGAATGGGCATATAAAATTCTGCTTTAACAGTCATTTTATTTGTAACGGGAAACAAACCAATGCTTTCTATCAATGCTGGGTGTCACATGAAAGAAGTAATGAGTACTGTTTGTTTGGGCTGACTCCTGCAATACACTGCAGAAATTAAATTGCAAATATCTGCTGAAACACCAGAGAAAGTGTGCCTGACGACTCTTAGGACAGACACCCCATATAAACAGACTCAACGAATTTTCAATCGTCGCTTCAGTCTGTACATATACGTCATAGATGTTAGAGACTTGGAAAGGTCACTGAAACCATGCATGATTAAAGCACCTATGCCTGGGTTGCAGACAGGATACCACATTTCTTTCAATTCTGAGGTGCTATTCCAATACAGTTGGCGATATTCTGCAATGCTATTTGAGTTTGGGGGGAATACCAAGTGGGCTGCAGCATAAATTGGAATTTGGATTGAGGAGGAAGGCCTGCAAGAGTACCGGTAGTCCATGCAGCTGTGCAAAGTTAGTGTGCCAGGGTGGTGTAGTGGTTAGCACAGCTGCGTAGTGAGCAGGAGACCTGGGTTCGAATCCTGGTCTTGACACAAATTTTCATTCATCACTGCTGCCATCATGTATACATCATAGACGTTTGAGATTTGGAAAGGTTTCTGAAACCAGATAGTTTCATTTGATTAAAGCACCACTACTTGGGTTCCAGGCAGGATCTTCCATTTTGTTAAATGCTGAGGTGCTATTCCAATACAGTTGGAGAGCCTCTGTAGTGCAGTTTGAGTGTAGGGGGAATATTAAGTAGGCTGATGTGCGAATGAGAATTTGGATTGAGGAGGGTGTATGCTAAGGTAGTCCATGCAATTGTGCAAAGCCACTGTGCCAGGGTGGTGTAGTGGTTAAAGCATCAGCTTAGTGAGCAGAAGACCCGAGTTTCAAACCAGGCTTTATGTATGTCTGAGACTTAAAAAGGTCTGTCTATCTTTATAGTTTCATTTGGAACAAAAATATCTTGATGCAAAACAGGTTAGTGAACATTTTAACTTAAATTTTCTAAGTTTGCTGACAATCTATTGTCAGGAATTGCTATGCCAACAGGATCACCCATACTTACATTCCCAAGTAGGTC
Source organism: Schistocerca serialis cubense (assembly GCF_023864345.2). Classification (NCBI taxonomy): domain Eukaryota; kingdom Metazoa; phylum Arthropoda; class Insecta; order Orthoptera; family Acrididae; genus Schistocerca; species Schistocerca serialis. The sequence goes on along the minus strand of NC_064638.1, from coordinate 1,038,619,733 downwards.
AATTTTCTCGACCCTAGTAACCGAACAAGAGGTATTAAATATCATAAGGGTGACAAAATCATCATTTTTATGTGAAGTCTAAGACATCCCATATTATTTATTGAGGAATATATCTGTAGAAATGGTCTTATCACTGTGTAATGAGATCAGTAGCTCAATAAACAGAGCATGTTTCCCAAAAGTATGAAAGACCTCAAAGGTAATTCCAGTCTCTAAAAGGGGGACAGTCATGATGTAAACAATTATCATGCTACTTCCTGCTATATTTAGGATATGTGAAAAAGTTGTATACAATACAATCACAGCAATTCTAAAAAAAATGGAATTGATAACCAACACCAATTTGGATGTAGAAAAAAATGAGACTGTTATTGATGTACTCTTCTGTTAAACTGACCAAATTCTTAAAGTCTTCAGTCAAAAGGAATTGTCTTTGGACTTTTCATTGGCCTTAGTAAGGCTTTTGACCTGTTAATCATTCACTGTTGCTGCTGAAGCTAGAATAATATGGCATCAAAAGTACTGAAAATAATTGATTTAAATTCTGTCTCATTAATCAAAAACAGATGGCAGAAATCTCGAGCCTTGAATCTATAAAAAATTGTTTTGAGAAAACCCTGATAAGCTTTGTAGCCCCACAAGGCTCGGTACCTGACCCTGTCCTCTTCCTAACTCTTTATCGATGACCTTTCTCAAAATCTCACTAATATTTCTCCTGTGTTATTTGCAGATGACACAACTTGCTCTTCCAGCTCTGAAATTGAAACTCAAAATTAATGACATAACTGAAAGACCCCTCCCATGGCTCTGACTACAATAAATTACTGCTAAATACAAACAAGACGGTTCATATGCTCTTTTACCCATTCTGAAACCATCCTGCCTATATGGCTCCCTCGCAAATTGATAGCAAAGAAATAGAACTAGTTTTTGGGAGTGTATATTGACAGTTCACACCAGGAGGGCCATCACAGTGCAAAACTGTTAAATGAGCTTGATAGTCTGTGCTATGCTTTCAGAATTCTTGGGCAATCATGTGATCTATACATACTAAAAACTGTTTATCATGGGTTTGTGCACTCAGTAATAGCATATAGCATCCCATTCCAGGGAAGGAGGTGGGGGGCTATTCACAAAAAATTTTCCTCTTGCAAAAAAGAATAATAAAAATAATGAAGAGAGTACCAATGCGATCTCCCACCAAACCCATTTTCAGAGAACTTAATATATTGCTCATTCCCTGCATTTATGTTCTAGAGACAGTTTCTTTTGTCAAAATATACCTCAAGCTCTTTACAATAAATGGAGAAATCCACAGCCATGACACAAGAACAAAGGCAAACATTCATCTGCGGAGAGATAAATTAAGCAGAAGTCATAGTAGGGTGAGAAATATAGGCTAACCTACTTTTCAACAAACTACCCCTATCAATTAGAAACAACAGCAACACCTTCAGGGAGAAAGTTAAGGACTTCCTAATGAAAAATACCTTGTATGCTGTAGGTGATCTGCAGACAAACTTGCTTTAACTATTTGACCTTACCTTCTCCTATACAGGGCTGCACAATGTTTATACACTCTAAGATGAAGGAATTATTCAAACGGGATGTACATGTACAGACAAACAAATCGTTACAGTTTCATAAAAATTGGGTGGTTTATTCAAGAGAGAGAGCTTCACAAATTGAGCAAGTCAGTAATGCGTTGGTCCACTTCTGGCCCTTATGCAAGCAATTATTTGGCTTGACATTGATTGATAGAGTTGTTGGATGTCCTCCTCAGATGGATTGAGCCAAATTCTGTCCAATTGGTGCATTAGATTGTCGAAATCCTGAGCTGCTTGGAGTGCCCTGCCCACATGCTTCAAAGTTCTCAACTGGGCAGAGACCTGGTGATCCTACTGGTCAAAGTAGGGTTTGGTAAACACAAGCAGTAGAAGCTCTCTCCATGTGCATGTGTGGGCAAGTGTTATCTTGTTGAAATGTAAGCCCAGGAGGGATTGCCATGAAGGGCAACAAAACGAGATGTAGAATATCGTCAACATACTGCTGTGCTGTAAAGGCTTCACAGATGACAACCAAAGATGTCCTGCTATGGAATAAAATAGCACCCCTGACCATCACTCGGTTTGTCAGGTTGTGTGGTGGGCGACAGTCAGGTTGGTAACCCACCCCTGTCGGGGACATCTCCAGACATTTCTTCACTGGTCGTTGGTGGTCAGTTTGAAGCAAGACTCATTATTGAAGGCAATTCTACTCCAATCAATGAGATTCCAGACCAAAGACCAACCTAGAGATGGCCTGGGCAGCAGTGGGATGCCAGCTTGATTGCCACCCATCATACGGTACAACAGCCATTCAGTGATGCTCTGGGTGCACTTTCATTTTCTAGCAAGAGCCCTTTGATTGTCATCCACGCCACCTTTATAGCACAATGGTACATCGACAATATTCTATGCCCTGTTTTGTTGCCCTTCATGCAAGCCATCCTGGACTTGTATTTCAGCAAGATGATGCCCTTCCACACATGGCGAGAGTTTCTTCTGTTTGTCTTCTTGTGTTCTAAATCCTAGCTAAATCAGAAAAATAATCAGTTCTCTCACCAATTGAGAATGTTTGGAGCATTACTGGCAAGGTGCTCCAATCATCTCGGAATTTGTATGATCTAACTCACCAATGGGACAGAATTTGGCACATATCTCTCAAGAGGATGTCCAACGACTCTGTCAATCAATGTCAAGATGAATAATTACTTGCATAAGGGCCAGAGGTGGACCAATGTATTACTGACTTACTGAATTTGCGAATCTCTTTCTTGTGAATAAACTATTCAGTTTTTCTGAAATTGTCCTAATTTGTTTGTCTGTACCTGTAAATCACATCTGCTGATTTCCACTCCATTCAGATAATTCCTTTGTGGTGCATCTTTCTTTCTGTTTTTTTTTTAATTAAAAAAGAGGGTAATTGCTTTTTATGCTTGCCTCCCACTTCAGGGCAGAATTTCTATTTGCTACTGTCTTCATTGAGCTGTAAAAAATGATATGCCTGCACACATGTATAACATGGTCTGTTAAGATATCCCCATGCATCTTATGTATTTTAGTAAGGGCACTGGGCCTTTTTTCATTTCCATTATTGTAGTGGCATTGTATTTGGCACAATTTGTTTTCTGAATTTTTATCTATATTTTAATTTATTTAGCTGCTTAAGATAAATATTAGGTTATTCTTGTCAGTACTAAACATCTTTTGCTGTTTGCAAATGTAAAATGTGAAAATATATTTAACATCAGCCCCATATTTTTGTGGTTACCCATTATAAGATTTATGGGTTTCAAATAAACAATAAACAAAGCATGTTATTCTGGTTTACTGCACTATGTATACTATGAATTATCATTTCAGGGAACATTTTGTTGTGCTTTGAGTGGTGGTGTTTATGCATACTTGATAATTTCTGTGATGTTTGATGTGGTGAGCTGACGAACCCATCTCCATAGTGAAGGGTTGCCACTGGATGTTCATTAATTGTCTGTCATTGAATTGGTGCATGATTTGCATTACTGTAGCTTGTCTATCCAATGTTACAATCCGTAATTGTTAACAACCATCTCTTCATTAACACACTGTTACATGATGAGTTTCACTGAACTTGGATACAAAACTGCAATAAATTCTTTAAATGATTTCATCGTGCTTGAGTGCTCCCCCAGTTACAACAGCTGTTGATATTCTTCAGATACAACATGTGCAAGAGATTACGATGGCATGATGTGCCATCACTGAATTTTGACAAGGGTATTTCTTCAAAAGTATAGATAATTGACAATAGCCCAAGGTTGAAATTGTACAGTAGTACAACAAATAAAGAAACACTGACAGTTGCAAATGGAATGAAATCATTTAAATATTGCTACTCATAACATTTCCACATCTACATCTATATCCTGCAAAACACTGTGAAGTGCATGTTGGAGGGTACATCCCATTGTTAACAGTTATTAGGGTTTCTTGATGTTCCATTCACATATGGTGCATGGGAAGAACAATTGTTTAAATGCCTCTGTGCATGCTGTAATTAATTTAATCTTTTCCTCACAATCCTGAGGGGCAATATGTAGGAAGTCCTAGTATATTCCTAGAGTTGTCATTTAAAGCCAGTTCTTGGAAAACTTGCAAGTAGGCATTCTTGGGATAGTTTGTGTCTATCTTCAAGAGTCTGCCACTTCAGTTGTTTCTACATCTACGTGACACTCTCTCATGGGTCAAACAAATCTGTGAGCAATCATGCTGCCCTTCTCTGTATATATTTACAATATCCTGTGTAAGTTCTATCTGGTACAGGTCCCACACACTTGAGCAACGTTCTAGGATGGATCGCGTGAGCAATTTTTAAGCAATCTCCTCTTTAGACTAATTGCATTTTGCTAGTATTCTACAAATAAAACAAAGTCTGCTACCTGCTTTACGAATGACTGAGCCTGTGTGATCAACCAATTTTATGTCCCTTCTGATTGCTACACTCTGGTGTTTGTATGAGTTTACTGTTTCCAGCTGTTACTCACTGATACTGTATTCATAGTACACTATGTTTCTTCATTCTGTGAAACACTATTTTACATGAATGAACATTTAAAGCAAGTTACCAGTATTTGCACCACTTTGAAGTTTTATCAGAATCAAACTGGATACTTATGCAGCTTCTTTAAGACAGTGTTCCATTGTAGATAACATTCTAGATAACTGCATTAACTGCAAAAAGTCTGAGGTTACCAGTAATGTTGTCTGCAATGTCATTAATATACAGGGTGTTTCAAAAGTGATGGTCAATAATTCACACATGGAAAGTGCAGGCCAAAAATAGCTAAAGTCCTCCAACAAATATGGGTCTGCAAATCAACCATTGCAGAGATATCACATTAATTTGATTTGGGAACCAACTGTAAATGCCCCCGGATACTGCAGTATTTACGTTGGTGTCTCAAGGATTAGAATTGACTATCTATTTGTTTACGTATGCGCAACTACTTTCCTTTCCCCCTCCATGCAGCGTGCTGTACTGGCCTCACAATCAGTTACGAATGGGAAGGCATCATAGACAGAAGTTACACCAATGAAAAGTGCGCTGACATGTACTTCATGTATGGCAAAGTGAATGGCAGGATTGTATGACGAAGTTCTTCCTGTCCGCAGGCAGCCTGACAGTCATACATTTAGCTGGTTAAATCAGCACCTTAGAGAAACTGGGAGTTTCACACACCATGTATGAGGAGATCGGCCCAGAGCCATAAGACCCAATGAGGAAAGGGTGTTATGCATTGTACATGAATGTCCAAGTACTTCAACAAGGAGGATTGATACCCAAGAGCATGTCCTGAGTCATAGCAGTGTGTGGCGGACTTTACATCCACAGGAACTTTATCCATATCATCTCCAGCGAGTGTAAGCCCTTGACAATGCAGACTTCCCTCCTAGAGAGAATTTATGAAATGGGTACAACAACAGTGCTTCTGTTTCTAAGCAATATTCTGTGCATGGGTGAGGCTGGATTTACACATGATGATATTTTTAACTACCATAACTGTCACAGTGGAGCTGATGTCAATCCTAATGCAACACACTTATCATGACATCAGCAGTGTTATTTGTTGAACAATTGGGCAGGACTACTCAGAGACTGCATAATTGGACCACACTTCCTGCCACAGAGACTAACCGAACAGCAGGACATGCAGTTTCTGTGGACTGTGCTTCAAGATGTGTGTGATGATGTCCCACTGAACCAATGCCTGAACATGTGGTTCATGCAATGATGGTGCTCCAGCACATTTTCATTTTTGAGTTTGCCAGCTTCTAACTCAGATGTGTGCTTTGTTTTACACCTATTATGCCATAATCTTTCTCTCTCTTCAGAAGTTTCTTTACAGCAGTTGTATACCATGGAGGGCCCCTCCCATATGTACTGTTCTACTGGGTACATATCTATCCATGGAATTCTGTGTTTGGAGTCATGTCATAAGCCTGGTCTACACTACTGAGGTCAACTCTCTTGAGGAATTAATGCTTGTGCATTGAAGCAGCCTTCCAGTGTTTACAGAATTCTCCAGGACTGCCTGAGAGGATTTGCAAATCATTTCACAGACAAGTTCCATGTTTCATTCATATACATGGAAAACATTTCAAAAACCTACTTTAATGTTTAGAGATGCCATGTGTTCCTAGACACTGATGGACTACAGCAGAAAAGTTTTATATCTTGACAACGGCTGATTTGTGGACCTATGCTTATTGGAGCTTTTTAGCTACTTTTGGCCTGTACTTTTCATGTATGAGTTATTGACCATCACTTCTGGAACACCCTTTATTACATGCACAGTAAGGATCCCACCCAACACACACGATCATACAAAACCAAGCTCTCACTTTTCTCACAAGACATACTGGAAGCTTTGAATCAGGGCAGTCAGGTACATGCAGAATGTTTTGGTTTTAGAAAAACATTTAACTCAGTACCACATCTATACTTATTATCAAAAGTATGATCATATGGGATACCAAGTTGAAATTTTTGACTTGATTGAGAATTTTTTTGGTAGGGTGGATGCAGCATGTTATCTTTGATGGAGAGTCATAGTCAGATGCAGAAGTAACTTTGGGTGTCCCTGGGGCACTCAATCCGTTTATATCTCTTTCCCACTGACATTATTTTCGTTTTGGAGATGCTAATCTTCATACCATAGTTCTTACATTTCTGATCTAGCTCCGAAATATTACTTTGCAAACTTTCAATCGAATCTGCCAACACAACTAAGTCATCCTCATATGCGAGACTGCTTATTTTGTGTTCACATATCTTAATCTCACCCAGCCAGTCTCTTGTTTTCAACATATGATCCATAAATAATATGAACAACAGTGAAGACAGGTTGCAGCCTCGTCTTACCCCCTGACACTACTCTGAACCATGAACTCAATTTACCGTCAACTCTAACTGCTGCCTGACTATCTTTGTAAAGACCTTTAATTGCTTGCAAAAGTTTGCCTCCTATTCCATAATATCATAGAACAGACAATAACTTCCTCCTAGGAACCCAGGATATGCCTTTTCTAGATCTATAAAGCATAGATACTATTCCCTGTTCCACTCGTAACACTTCTCCATTATTTTCCATAAGCTAAAGATCTGGTCGTGACCACCTCTAACAGGCATAAACCCACACTGATTTTTACCCAATTTGTCCTCAACTAATACTCTCACTTTCCTTTCAACAATACCTGAGAAGATTTTACCCACAACGCTGATTAAAGAGATACTCCTGTAGTTGTTACAATCTTTTCTGTTTCCATGTTTAAAGATTGGTGTGGTTACTGCTTTCGTCCAGTCTGATGGAACCTGTCCCGACTCCCACGCCATTTCAGTTACCCTGTGTTGCCATTTAAGACCTGACATTCCACTGTATTTGATGAGTTCTGACTTAATTTCATCCACCCCAGCTGCTTTATTGCACTGCAATCTATTGACCATTTTCTCCACTTCCTCAAATGTGATCCATTTCCATCATCATTCCTATCCCATTGTATATCGAAATCTGAAACATTACTGATCGTGTTTTCACATACATTGAGCAACTCTTCAAAATATTCCCTCCCTCTGCCCAAGGCATCAACTGGATTCACCAGCAGTTCTCCTGACCTGTCCAAAACACTTTTCATTTCCTTCTTACCTCTCTTTCGAAGACTGCTAATTACACTCCAGAATGGTTTTCCAGCAGCTTGGCCCAAAGTCTCCAACCTGTTTACAAAGCCTTCCCAAGATTTCTTCTTGGATGCTGCAATTATCTGTTTGCCTTTGTCTCTTTCTTCAACATAACTTTCTCTGTCTACCTGAGTTCTAGTATGTAGCCATTTTTGATACGCCTTCTTTTTCCTTCTACAGGCTGCCTTGACTGTGTCGTTCCACCAAGCTGTTTGCTTCATCCTATCTTTACACACTACAGTTCCAAGACATTCTTTAGCCACTTCTAGTACTGTGCCCCCCTGCGGGTTCGGGGGTAACAATAGGCCCGCGGTATTCCTGCCTGTCGTAAGAGGCGACTAAAAGGAGTCTCAACTCTTTCGGCCTTTATTGTGATGGTCCCCTAAGGGGTTTGACCACTACCTTTCCAAATTTTCCGTTAGTGCGTACCATTTGGGGGAAGGATGCCGTACGAGGTGCATTTTAAATCCATCTTGCCCTAAGATCTGGCACACCCGATATTGTCATGGTGTTGGACTTACATCGAGCTTCTGGCCACATCCGCTGCAGTGTGTTCCAGGTAGCATACATTCCCTCCATTGTGCACTTCCATCTTTGCCCTTGTGATGTACATGGATATTTCGACACCTGACATCCAGCACGGTAGCCAGTCCATTGTGGTGGGGTTGTCATGTACCCTCTTGGTGGTAGCCCCCTGACTACACAGGGATCGCACTGCTGATGCCACAGCTGCTACCGCCCCACGTATGCCGAGGAGAAGATGCCTATCCCTCTGGGGCATCAGGACTCCTGGCAAAGGCCATCCTGCCAGGTGGCCTTTGCTGTGGCTGCGTGGCGCCTGTGGGGAGAGCCCCTGGTCGTAGTGGGTGGCATCAGGGCGTATGACCCGCAATGAAGTGTGGTACATCATCTCTCGCTGGTGGGCCTCCACCAGCAGTCTCTAAGCGATCGAGGTCTAACCTCAATGGGAAGAAATATGATCCGAGATCATTTCCCTCCCTGGCCACTCCATGGGAGGAACGCATGGCTAAAGACAGCAGTGGAGATTATTCACCCCGGTACTTTGACTGTACGTGGGTTGATGGTGAATCTTTTATGCCAACCAAGCCTCAGTTTTTTGTGGAGCATTTAGAGGAAAAGTTCGGGGAGGTGGAGGGCTTGTCCAAAATGCACTCTGGGTCAGTACTCATCAAAACAGCACCCTCTGCCCAGTCACGGAGGTTGCTCGCTTGTGACAAGTTCGGGGATGTTTCAGTTAGCATCACGCCCCATAAGAGTCTCAACATGGTCCAGGGTATTATCTTCCACAGGGATCTTCTTCTGCAGTCCGACGATGAACTATGCGCCAGCCTAGAACGATGAGGTGTTCACTTCGTCCGGCGCGTCCATTGGGGTCCGAGGGATAATCAGGTAGCCACCGGTGCCTTCATCTTGGCCTTTGAGGGTGATGTCTTACCTGAAAAGGTTAAGGTGATGGTTTACCGTTGTGATGTGAAGCCATATATCCCTCCTCCGATGCGGTGTTTTAAATGCTGGAAGTTCGGGCACATGTCATCCCGCTGTACTTCCAGCATCACGTGTCGAGATTGTGGACGTCCTTCGCATCCCAATACTCCATTTGCCCCACCTCCTATCTGTGTTAACTGCGGAGAACACCATTCCTCCTGCTTGCCGGACCGTAGGATATTCCAGAAAGAGAGGAAGATAATGGAATATAAGACCCTGGACCGCCTGACCTACTCTGAGGCTAGGCGGAAATATGAGTGGCTACATCCTGTGCCAATGCCATCAACTTATGCCGCTGTTGCAACACCGGTCCAATCCTCTCCCATGTCATCATGTACAGGTGCCTCTCAGCTATGTCAGAATTCACCGGGCCCCTTGGTTGTGCGGGGAACTTCACTCCCTGTTGCTCCTGCTCCATCTCCTTCAGGAGCAACACCACCCCCACCATCGGGGACACTAGTTCCCCCTGCCCAGCCAGAGAAGCGTGAGACTTCTTTGGCTACTCTCACCAGGAAGGGGTCCCTTGGGGCCCTCCCATCCCCGGCTTTGCCCAGTGCCAAAGTGGACACCCACAAATTTCTGAAGCAACCACCGGTCGCTGGTCGTAGGGCCTCACGGTCGTCATCCATCCCTGAGACTGACCCAGTGAGGCCCTCCCAGCCAGACCCACCAAAGGCATAGTGTGCAAAGCAGTCAAAGAAAAAGGCTCCCAAGCATCCTGACATTGCAGTGGCACGTGTCCCACCGCAACCTTCCAACTCTGTGTCTGAGGATGAGATGGAGATTCTGGCGTCCGCTGAGGACCTCGGTCTCGCTGGTCCCTCAGACACCATGGATAGCAATAGCACAGGTGCTCAATCAGAGGCAGCAGGTGACCCAGTGGCGTAATCTGCCTTCCCAGTCCGTTCAAGCCTTTCTCAGCCATGGACAATATCATCCTCCAGTGGAACTGCAGTGGTTTCTTCCAGCATCTTGCTGAGCTCCGACAACTTATCAGCCTTCACTCTTTCTTCTGCATTGCTCTTCAGGAAACTTGGTTTCCAGCAATGCGAACCCCCGCCCTCCGTGGCTATCGGGGTTATTATAAGAACCGGGCAGCTTATGAAAGGGTGTCTGGTGGCGTCTGCATCTATGTCCTTCACTCTCTTCACAGATAGTCTGTCCCTCTACAAACACCTTTAGAGGCTGTCGCTGTTTGGGTGTGGACGCCACAGGCTGTTACCGTCTGCAGTCTTTACCTTCCACCGGATGGTGATGTCGCGTAGCATGTCCTGGCTGTGCTGGTAGCCCAATTGCTGCCACCTTTCTTGTTACTGGGCGACTTCAATGCTCATAACCCTCTGTGGGGTGGGTCAGTGGCCACAGGTCGAGGCGCCACCGTTGAGCATTTATTGGGACAGCTCAATCTTTCGATTTTCAATGATGGTGCCTTCACACACTTCAGTGTGGCGCATGGCAGTACTCTGCCATTGACCTTGCGATCTGCAGCCCTAGCCTCTTACCTACTGTCCATTGGAGTGTGCATCACAACCTGTGTGGTAGTGACCACTCTCCGATCTTTCTGCCACTCCCACAGCTTCACTCTTCTGGGTGCCCTTGTAGATGGGCTATGAATAAGGCTGACTGGGACTTGTTTTCCTCCACTGCCACTATTGACCCTGTTTCTCATGAAGCCATTGATACGGTGGTTCACTCACTCACCACCAGCATCGTTACTGCCGCAGAATCTGCCATTCCCCGTTCTTCTGGGTCCCCTCGGCGGAGGACTGTGCCTTGGTGGTCGCCTGAGATCGCTGAAGCGATTAAAGATCGCCGGCGGGTGCTCGAGCATCACAAGTGACATCCCTCCATAGAACACCTCATCGCCTTCAAACGCCTGCGTGCGCGAGCCTGCCGCCTTATCCGCCAATGCAGTCAGAAGTGCTGGGAGCGGTATGTGTCCACCATTGGCCTCCATGTCACTCCATCGCAGGTCTGGGCCAAGGTTCGGCGCCTCTATGGCTATCGGACCCCTGTCAGCATCCCGCACTGAATGGAGCTGTATCTACTGACTCCGACGTAATTGCAAACCGCTTGGCAGAGCATTTTGCTCTGAGTTCCGCTTCTGTGAATTACCCACTGGCCTTCCGCTCCATTACAGAGCAGAAGGAACATCGGAGCATTTCATTTCGCACCCACCATCCTGAATCCTACAATGTTCCATTCAGTGAGTGGGAATTTCACAGTGCCTCGCCGCTTGCCCTGATACCACTCCTGGGCCAGATTGCATCCACTGTCAGATGCTGAAACACCTTTCAGTGGACTGCCAGCGACGGCTCCAAGACCTTTACAACTGTCTCTGGGTCGAGTGTGAGTTTCCGTCGCAATGGCGGGAAAGCATTGTTATCCCCGTTTTGAAACCTGGCAAGAACCCTTTGGAGGTGGACAGCTACCGCCCCATTAGCCTCACCAACGTTCTTTGCAAGCTGCTTGAATGGATGGTGAGCCGGCAGTTGAATTGGGTACTGGAGTCTTGGGGCCTTCTGGCTCTGTCTCAGGGTGGGTTCCGTAAAGGCCGCTCCACCGCCGACAATCTGGTGAGCCTGGAGTCAGCCATCCGTACTGCCTTTGCCCGCCGTCAGCACCTGGTCGCTGTCTTTTTCGACATGCGGAAGGCGTACGATATGACATGGCGTCATCACATCCTTTCTACGCTTCATGGATGGAGTCTTTGGGGTCCGCTGCCGATTTTCATCCGAAATTTTCTGTCGCATCGACCCTTCCGCGTGCAAGTCGCAGCCTCTCATAGTTCCTCCTGAATTCAGGAGAACAGAGTGCCACAGGGATCTGTTTTAAGTGTCTGCCTGTTTTTAATAGCAATTAAAGGGCTTGCTGCGGCGGTGGGAATGTCTGTCTCAGCGTCCTTGTATGCTGACGACTTCTGCCTTTACTATAGCTCTATTGGCATTGCAGCTGCTGAATGTCAGCTGCAGGGCGCTATCCACAAGGTGCAGTCTTGGGCTGTATCGCATGGCTTCCAGTTTTCGGCTACCAAGACCTGCGTTATGCATTTCTGCCGGCGACGCACTGTTCACCTGGGGCTGCAGCTTTATCTTGACTGCGAACTTCTTGCTGTGGTGGAGTCACATAGGTTTTTGGGTGTGGTTTTTGATGCCTGGTTGATTTGGCTGCCTCATATTCGGCAGCTTAAACAGATGTGTTGGCGGCATCTAAATGCTCTACAATGTTTGAGCCACACCAGCTGGAGCGCCGACCAATCTACTCTCTTACGGCTCTACCAGGTGTTAATCCAGTCTTGTCTGGATTATGGGAGCCTGGCTTATGGTTCAGCATCCCCTTCGGCATTGCGGGTGCTGGACCCAATCCTTCACAGCGGGATACACCTTGTCACTGGTGCTTTCCGGACCAGTCCTGTGGCCAGCATACTTGTGGAGGCAGGTGTCCCTCCACTGCAGTTATGGCGCCAACATTTACTGGCCACTTATGCTGCCCATGTTTTTAACTTGCCCGGGCACCCAAATTATCGTCTTCTGTTCCCGCACTCGGTCGCCCATCTGCCAGAACGTCGGCCCCGATCGGGTTGTACGATAGCGGTCCGCGTCAAAGAGCTCCTTTCCAAGCTTGGGGTTTTCCCTGTTCCACTTCCTTTCCAGGCCCTTTTGCGTACACCCCCGTGGTGTGTTCCTCGCCCTTGCCTTCGGCTCAAATTGGCTCAGGGCCCGAAGGACTCGGTCCCTCCGGAGGCCTTCCGCCACCGCTTTTATTCCATCCTAGCTACGTATCAGGGCTCTGGTGTTATATACATTGACGGTTCGATGGTTGTTGGTCTGGTCGGTTATGCTCTAACTCTAGGGGACCATTCCCAACAACGATCCTTGCCGGCTGGCTGCAGCGTTTTCACTGCTGAGCTGGGCGCCATCTTTCGTGTCCTAGAGTATATCCGCTCCTGCTCAGGTGAGTCCTTTGTTATCTGCAGCGACTCCCTGAGCAGTTTACAAGCTGTTGACTAGTGTTTCCCTCACTCTCGTCTGGTGATGGCTGTCCAGGAGTGCCTGCATACTCTTGCCTGTTGTGGCCGATCTGTGGTCTTTATTTGGACCCCTGGCCATGTTGGCATACCTGGCAATGAAAATGTTGACCGCCTGGCGAAAGAGGCCACCAGTAAACCATCTCTGGACATTGGCCTCCCGGAGACTGATTTGCGAGCTATCTAACGCCACAAAATTTTCGAACTTTGGGACACTGAATGGCGCGCCCTGCCTTCACGAAACAAACTTTGGGCCATCAAGGAGTTTACCGGTGTATGGCGCTCCTCCTTGCAGGTCTCTCGCAGGGTGTCTGTTGTCCTCTGCCAGCTGTGCATTGGGCACACATGGTTGACACACAGCCACCTATTGCGACGTGAGGACCCACCTTTATGTCGCTGCGGCTCCGTTTTGACGGTGGTCCACATTTTGTTGGAGTGGCCACTTTTAGCTGTGCTCAGGCAGATGTTCGCACTGCCTGACATACTCCCTGCCCTTTTAACAGATGACTCTGCCATGGTGGACTTAGTTTTGCATTTTACTCGGGCAGGGGTTTTTTATCATTTAATCTGAGTGTTTGTTATGTCCTTTTTGTTTTGATTCTGGCCTTTGGCCTACAATTTTAGACTGAGTTTTTAATGTGTTCTCGGTGGTTGGCTTTTCCTTTTTATCTCTATGGTCAGCCACCCACCTTCACACTCTGTGTGGTTTTAATTTGTTTTGTCTGATCTCTGAGTTTTTGTTGTCCTGTGTCATCTGCCGTCTTTTCTGTTGTTCATTTTTTATTCTCTGTGGGTGATTTTAGATTTTTGGAAAAAGGGACCGATGACCGTAGCAGTCTGGTCCCTTTAATCCCAGAAACCAACCAACCAATCTTGTACTGTGTCCCTGTATATTGTCCATTCCTTTTCCAATGACTGTATTTGACTGCATTCAACTAACTGGTACCTTTCTGAGATCATTGTTATGTACGTGTGCCTGATTTCCTTATTCTGAAATTTCTCCACTCTTATTCTCCTGCATATGGACCTGATCTCCTGCACTTTCAGCCTCACAATACCAATTTCACTGCAGATTAAATAGTGATCAGTGTCATCAATGAATCTCCTGAATACATGTTTGTCCCTCACAGCCTTCATGAATTCCTGATCTGTTATTATATAGTCAGTGACAGATCTGGTTCCCCTGCCTTCCCAAGTATACCAGTGAATGTTCTTATGTTTAAAAAAGGAGTTTGTGATTACTAAGCCCATACTGGCACAGAAATCCAGGAGTTGTTTCCCGTTCCTATTGGCCTCCATATCCTCTCTGAATTTACCCACAACCTTTTCACACCCTTCTGTTCAATTTCCAATCCTGGCATTAAAATCACCCATGAGCAGAACACTGTCCTTGTCCTTTACTCTAACAACTACATCACTGAGTGCGTCATAAAAACTGTCCATCTCATCTTGATCTGTCCCTTCACAATGGGAATATACTGACACAATCCTAATTTTCTTGCTAGACACTGTCAAATCTCTCCACATCAGTTGTTCGTTTACATACCTTATTGCAACTATGCTGGGTTCCATTTCTTTGCTGATGAAAAGCCCTACACCCCATTGTGCTATTCCTGCTTTGACTCCTGACAGGTAGACCTTGTATTCTCCCACTTCCTCTTCTTTCTCACCCCTTACCCGAATGTCACTAACAGCTAAAACGTCCAACCCCATCTTACTTGCAGCTTCTGCCAGCTCTACCTTCTTCCCAGAGTAGCCCCCATTGATATTAATAGCTCTCCATCTCGTTACCATTCGTTTGCCGAGTCGTATCTTAGGAGTCCCTGGTTTGTCAATTAGACGTGGGACTCCGTCACCTCCAAAGGTCCGAGGCATTTTGCTCTGATTGTTGCCAGCATCATATTTATAGTACCAGGGAAGCAGGTTGCTAGCGTTACTTGCCCCGGGTCCCATTGAGTTTTACCCCTAACGGTTGAGGGACTAACCGGTGGATTTGGTAGTCTTTGCCGTCTGAGCACAAAGGTGACCACGACTCGGAATATGTCCGAGATGCCCAGCCTTATTCCAAAGTAACTGGTATCCTGACTGTCAGGACCACTTACTTGGCCACTCATACGTTGCCCGTGGTTCATGAACTAGGACATGACAACAGGAACCCACACCATGAACCACTATAGCAATATGATAACATATATAAAAGTGCAGAACATTCCAAGAGAAAAGGAAATTGCATTTAAAATGAACTAACAAATCATTACAAAGGGTTTGCAATCCTGATATCTTTATAATTTGGCAACTTACAGAAGGTATTACTAAAACATTGGTGACTAGGGAACTGATTATGACATGTTTGGAAGCAGGATCTAAGACGATGGGAGGAACGTAGCTGAAGAGTGCCCAAGTGAGTATGTTGTGGACGAAGTCAGAGTGTTAAAAATTATGTGGGACTTGGTATTAGAACATAAACATTTACCTTGAATACTTAAGTCTGTAGAGAAGGAAGCATTTGAAGTGGAAGGGATGTCAGCTATTGAAGGGGAGATCTTGTTGCTCATTGGTTAATATGACATGAAGTTTGGATGTGAGCCTTGATGACATAGAGATCAACATCCAGGAAAGTAGGTTTGGATCAGGAGTAGGATTAAGTTAATTTCAGTTGAAAAAAATTGTTAAAATAATTAAACTATTGCAGGAAATGGAGGAGTTCTTCATCACTGTGAAATCATCTCAGAAAGAACCCAATGAATCTATACCAAGCCAGTGACCATAGCTAGGAGACACAACTTCTGGAAGTTGAGTAATGCTTCTTCCACTTCATCCATGAAGAAGTTGATGGCATAGATTGAGTCCATCCTGGTTCTATAGCCATTCAAGTAGTTTCTTTGTAGGTCTGGCCCTCAAAGATGGGAAAATTATGACTAGGGATAAAGTTGGCTTCTGTGTCAATGATCAAGGTTTTTAAGAGCCATTCAGATGGGAATTGGGAGAGGCAGTGGTCAAGGACTGGGAGGTTGTAACGTAAGGTGAAAGACAAAGGCGAGTGGATTTGGGATGCTGCAGGAAATTGTTTGTATCATCTGTATTGCATAGAAGGCTCTGTGTATAGGTTGGAGCTGCTTTTGTCGTAGATCAGTTAATCTCCCACACAGTCTACTCCTCTGACGCTCCAACCACTATAGCTTCCACTAGCAGAACATTCAAAACTACCTCCCTCATTATCCAATACCACTCAGTTGTAGAATGCCTCAAAACATTATGTGTCATGGCTACAATTTTTTCAATTCAAGTCTTGAAATGAGTGATATTCTCACCAATGTCTGCCCCCCCCCCCCCCAATAGTATTTACTGTCTGCTGTCACCTACAATGGCTGCCATATCATTCTTGTCATACTTTATTATAGTCCCAGAACACTACCTATACCTCTAGGTTGTTACCCCTGCAACTGCTTCCACTGTAAAACCTGCCCTTTGTACCCATCTTCTATCACATACTTCAGTCTCGCCTCTGGCACATCATCATTAGAGATGGGGCAACATAATTATGACTGTTTTCAGAATAATTTTCGAGCAGTACAGATTAGAACTAACACATTTATTGCACCCACATTAACAAGGTAAACCTGTAACATGAACTCTTGAGCAGTATATTACACAGACTAAAGATATAGAATGTCCTTAGTTGCACCATAGAAGTGCAAAATATACTTCAACAGGCAAATTATATATAAAATAATAATAATAATAATAATAATAATAATACTCCAGTTGCTTCAGTCTGCATACATACATCACAGATGTTTGAGTCTTGAAAAGGGCTCTAAAGGGCTCTGGAATCATACAGTTTCATTTAATTTAGGTACCCATGCCTGGGTTTCAGGCAGGATCCCCCATTTCTTTCAATGCTGAGGTGCTGTGCCAATATAGCTGCAGAGCCTCTGCCATGCTGTTCGAGTCTGGGGAGTACCAGATGGACTGAGGCATAGATGGGAATTTGGATTGAGGAGGAATGTGAGCTAGAGTGACAAAGTGGTTAGGGTATTTGCCTAGTGAGCAGCAGACCTGCATTTGAATCCTGGCCTTGGTACAAATTTTCATTCATTGTTTCAGTGCGCATGTACACATCATAGATGTTTGAGACTTTAAGGGCTCTGGAACCATGTGGTTCATTTGAAATTTCACAGATTTCAAGAAAGAGTGACCTGCGAAGGTAACATTTGGACAAATTATACATTTGATGGTATGAAAAAATTCTGCATTGCTGTAGGCTTTTTTGATAATACTGTATTATTTTTAGAGCTACCAAAAATAAATGAACAAGATGTTAGGAAAGTATGCTTCAAGTGATACTTCTATAAGGAAAATTTAAACTTGTTCTGTTGTAGACTTAAAGAAGTAAACAGATGAGTGGGTCATTGTATTACAAGTTCTAAAAATTATGACAGGTTTCTTGAAAGCTTTTTGCTTGTTTTTAACAAAAAAAAAAAAAAAAAAATATCTGCCCTTCAGTCTGTGATTGAAAAAGACAAGCAAATTAAAATGGATAACTGCTGGTATGAAAGTGACGAGTGTGAGAAGAAGATAGTTACACAATGAACTGAAAAACAAAAAATAGATTTTATAAACTATGTAAAATAGTATAAAACCATATTTAGTTGGCTGGTAAAGTTGACAGAAAAATGGCACAAAAAATCATTTTGAACCATACAGTAATAAAATTTGAACTTGGTGTCATAACCAGCAGTTCACTAATCTCCAAAAATTAAGTTAGTTCACAAAGCCATTGTAAAGTGATCAGAATATTTCAATGAATTTTTTGTAAATGCATCAAAATCTGATGTTGATGTTAAATGGTAATCTAGATAATGTCCAATCTTTGGTTTTCAATCAGAATAACAGGGAAGTTCCTACTAGATTTGAAAGAATTACTGCTAATGATCTAGAAAAATTAGTATTATCCTTAAAAAATGAAGATCTGACTGGATGGGAGGAAGTACTCGCCTGGGTAATGGAAACCGTTTCTAATATAATGTCAGGACCCCTGTCTGTAATAATTAATGACTCATTTGAAGAAATATACTTTCCAGGTGCTTTAAGGTACAGAGTAGTTAAACCATTATTTGAGAAAGGCTCAAAGGAAGATATGAAACTATTAGCCAATAAGTATTAAAAGAACACCCAATCTTCTCAGAAGTATCTGAAACCATTGTTGCAACACAGATACAAAATTTCATAGCAAGATTTATCATCAAATTAAATCAGCTTGACTTCCAGAAAGGCAAGCATACATATGCGCTATCAACAACTTTGTTGAGAAAATTTGCTTATCTTAGGACAAGTTTCAAAAAATTACAGGAATTTTTTATGACCTTATGAAGGCTATCTATGGCTCCACAAATTAGAAAGAAATGGAATAAATGGTAGTGCTTTGTGGTGGTTCAAACCATATCTAATAGAAAGTATAGGGTAGTTGTAGCTTCAGATACAGGAAGTTATTCCTTAGATTGGAAAATTGTTTCCCAGGCAGTCCCATAATGTTTCATTTTAGGCCTAATCCTGTTTTATTACCTCTAAACGTAATATCCCACTCAGTTTTATGTGCAGACAACACATCTGTATTCACTGAAAGTGAGACAAAGAACAAAATCCCAAGGAATCACTGACACCCTAAACAGCTTAGAACACTGGTTTGATATAAATGGATTAAAATTAAACAATACAAAGACGGAACTAATACAGTTTAAAAGTAAACAATCAAAATCAAATAAATTTCAAATTACCCATACAAGTCAGGAACTTAGGGAAGCAAATTTATGAAATTCATGGGGATATTTCTAGAAAATAATTTATTGTGCTCTTCTAGCATTAGCTTCTTGGCAAATAATTTAAACAGTCCTGCATTCACAATGATAGTACAGTCTTACACAGCTAATATTGTACAGTAGAAAAATTGTGATATCTCATGTTTTCTCAGTGCAATTGGTTAATGGAGTGCTTCCAGGTGTTCTACCAAACTGTTGTTTCCACTTTGTGCACAATTTTTTGATGACCAACCCAGCTCTCCACTTCAGATGTTGTGAGCTTTGCAGTTACACATACTCGCTGCCTAGACTCAAACCAATCTGCTAACAGCAAGACATGGAGCACCTGAAGAAGACAGCTTGCTCTTCAAAATACTGTGCATAAAATGGAAACAAGAACTCAGCAGAACATCTGGATGCGCACTATAACTAGAAAAATTGTTTATCAGAGCTACTTTGAATCTGTTGTAAGGTACTGAGTAAGCTTTTGGACAAATGCAAGTAGGATATTATTACTACAAAAAACTATTACTATAAATGTGTGTAATATTAAACATGGGGATTCATGCTGACCTCTTTAAGGAACTAAATATTTTAACTATTCTGTATATACAGGGTGTTTCAAAAATGACCGGTATATTTGAAACGGCAATAAAAACTAAATGAGCAGCGATAGAAATACACCGTTTGTTGCAATATGCTTGGGACAACAGTACATTTTCAGGCAGACAAACTTTCGAAATTACAGTAGTTACAATTTTCAACAACAGATGGCGCTGCGGTCTGGGAAACTCTATAGTACGATATTTTCCACATATCCACCATGCGTAGCAATAATATGGCGTAGTCTCTGAATGAAATTACCCGAAACCTTTGACAACGTGTCTGGCAGAATGGCTTCACATGCAGATGAGATGTACTGCTTCAGCTGTTCAATTGTTTCTGGATTCTGGCG
Source organism: Schistocerca serialis cubense (assembly GCF_023864345.2). Lineage (NCBI taxonomy): Eukaryota > Metazoa > Arthropoda > Insecta > Orthoptera > Acrididae > Schistocerca > Schistocerca serialis. The sequence goes on along the minus strand of NC_064638.1, from coordinate 1,038,599,692 downwards.
GTACACCTGGTCTTTCAAGTGTCCCCACAGAAAGAAGTCACAGGGGTTCATGTCTGGCGAATAGGGAGGCCAATCCACGCCGCCTCCCGTATGTTTCAGATAGCCCAAAGCAATCACACGATCATCGAAATATTCATTCAGGAAATTAAAGACGTCGGCCGTGCGATGTGGCCGGGCACCATCTTGCATAAACCACGAGGTGTTCGCAGTGTCGTCTAAGGCAGTTTGTACCGCCACAAATTCACGAAGAATGTCCAGATAGTGTGATGCAGTAATCGTTTCGGATCTGAAAAATGGGCCAATGATTCCTTTGGAAGAAATGGCGGCCCAGACCAGTACTTTTTGAGGATGCAGGGACGATGGGACTGCAACATGGGGCTTTTCAGTTCCCCATATGCGCCAGTTCTGTTTATTGACGAAGCCGTCCAGGTAAAAATAAGCTTCGTCAGTAAACCAAATGCTGCCCACATGCATATCGCCATCATCAATCCTGTGCACTATATCGTTAGCGAATGTCTCTCGTGCAGCAATGGTAGCGGCGCTGAGGGGTTGCCACGTTTGAGTTTTGTATGGATAGAGGTGTAAACTCTGGCACATGAGACGATACGTGGACGTTGGCGTCATTTGGACTGCAGCTGCAACACGGTGAACGGAAACCCGAGGCCGCTGTTGGATCACCTGCTGCACTAGCTGCGCGTTGCCCTCTGTGGTTGCCGTACGCGGTCGCCCTACCTTTCCAGCACGTTCACCCATCACGTTCCCAGTCCGTTGAAATTTTTCAAACAGATCCTTTATTGTATTGCTTTTCGGTCCTTTGTTTACATTAAACCTCCGTTGAAAACTTCGTCTTGTTGCAACAACACTGTGTTCTAGGTGGTGGAATTCCAACATCAGAAAAATCCTCTGTTCTAAGGAATAAACCGTGTTGTCTACAGCAGACTTGCACGTTGTGAACAGCACACGCTTACAGCAGAAAGACGACGTACAGAATGGTGCACCCACAGACTGCGTTGTCTTCTATATCTTTCACATCACTTGCAGCGCCATCTGTTGTTGAAAATTGTAACTACTGTAATTTCGAAAGTTTGTCCGCCTGAAAATGTACTGTTGTCCCAAGCATATTGCAACAAACGGTGTATTTCGATCACTGCTCGTTTAGTTTTTATTGCCGTTTCAAATATACCGGTCATTTTTGAAACACCCTGTATTTGCTTGCAGACTGTTTATACATAACAATCCAGAATTATGTATAGGAAACCATTTTCAACGTGTGTATAATACTAGGAACAAGTATAATTTCACAGATTAAAACTCTATATCCAAACTCCTCAGAACATTGCTTTGGAAATTTACAATAAATTAAAATTTTTCACACTGTGAAAAGAAAATCATAAGCCATCCTTAGGTGAAAATGTTAAAGTTCAGTCATCAATTTTTTTAGTGATCACAAACCTTTTTTGCAGTGCAATGTAATAAACTTGTACTTATGTTGAAGTAAAACTGTGAGGGACAGGTGTGAGTCTTGCTTTGACAACTAAGTTGGTAGAGCATTTGCCCACAATAGGCTAAGGCCTCAGGTTTTAGTCCTGATCCAGGACACAGTTTTAATCTGCCACAAAGCTTCAAATCAGCACACACTCCACTGCAGAGTGAAAATTCATTTTGGAAATAATCCCTCAGCCTATGGCTAAGCTATGTCTCCACAATATCCCTTCTTCCAGGGGTGCTAGTTCGGCGAGGTATGTGAGAGAACTTCTGTGGAATTTGGAAGGTAGGAGATACTGGCAGAAGTAAAGCTTTGAGGGCAGCCTGTGAATCATACCTAGGTAGCTCAGTCCGTAGAGCACATGCCCATGAAAGGCAAAATTCCCAGGTTTGTCCTGGTGTGGCACACAGTTTTAAACTGCCTGGAGTTTCATTGTGGAAACAATGCCCAAAGTTGTGGCTAAGCCATCTCTATTCAGTACCCTTTCTTCTAGGGGTGCTAGTCCTGCAAGGTATGTAGGAAAACTTCGGCGAAGTTTGGAAGTTAGATGTACTGCCAGAACTAAAGCTGTGAGGGTGGGTCATGAGTCATGCTTGAATAGTTCTGGCATTGAGCAGTTCCTGCAAAAGGCAGAAGTCCAAGATTCAAGTTCCAGTCTGTCACACAGTTTTAATCTCCCAGGAAGTTTCAGATGCTTGACTTGGTCTTCTTTTATGTTGGCAAATAAGATAGTGTGAAGCTCACAATATAAGATTATAACATAATTTCTGTTTTGTTCATAGGTCAGACTGCTTCCAAAAATGATGCTAAATCTCTCACAGATAAAGAATGGGCACAAAGACTATCACCACAACAATATTCAGTTTGTCGGCAAGGAGGAACAGAACAAGTATGTTATTATAAATAACTCTCTTATTGTAGAGGGTATCATGAAGCATTTATGGGTAATTTTTCTAGCATGTTTAGTGTTTATCTTGACTTATTATCCTCAATTGCAAGTCCTTCATATTGCAGCCTGCATAGACTCTTGCATTATTTCCCTCTAACCCTCAAATATAGGCCAGCTAGTTCTGGAAGCTGAGATTCAGTGTTTGTTATTTGTCTCCGTTGCTTACAGCCAGGCACTATTCCCCAGTGTACTCAAATGTCATGGTTGCAATTCCTGTCACATTGAATTGGAACTGAAGTGATAAGCAAGAATTAAGGTCAGATTGCACAAAGGTGATCCAGATGAAAACTTTAATTATTTATTATTGCACAAATGAGGTGAGGTAGGACTAATACAGAAAAATTACAAATACATAATTTTTAATGTTGTTCTCCATGTTGCGTATTACTACTTCAGATGTACGTGGATGCATCATGAGAAGAATTCTTTTGATTGCGTACGCACTGCCATTTACTCCTGTTCATTGCTTCTGAAATGCTCCTCCTAGTGATCTCTGAGCCATACGATCACTTGAAAGTTACTGAGGGCAAGGTCTAATGACTGAAGTAGGCATTCAAAGCATTCAAACTTCATGGCCTGCGTTGTTGCTATGGCTTAATGGGCTCTTATGAGATAATCTTATTGCAACAAAAGACTTGCAACAGCTCTTTCACTGCAACAGTGTTTTCATTTATTGCTACATGGCATTTCTGGCCCAGACTTTGAGTGCCTTCCACAGAAATTTAGCTTGTTTTAAACTTCTGCATCACTTGTTGCAGGAAGACACAAATCACCTTACCATGCTCTTATCCTGTGATGCATTTCCGCAGATTTTTAATAACTTCACTACTCAAAAAATATATCAACGATTGCTGCTCCAACTTGGTGCAAGTCAACAATGCTGTTGCCATCTTTTCTGTGATTCAACAACATGCTGTCAACTCTTGATCATATCTCAAAACTCAACTCCTGCTAACTGCCAAATCAGTAGCACAACTATTAGGAATATTATTGCATATTTTAGGTTTCCATTTGAAACACCCTTGTAAGTGCAGTCATAACTACAAAGGAGAGCAGCTTAATCCAAAGTAATAGTATGTACAAGACTCTTTTTGATGTTGGCACTTAGAAGATATTATTAGTGTTTAAATTATAGTTGTAGATTTGAAAACTGGATTTGTTTATGTATAGATGGCTGAGAGCAATTGGTAGCACTTTATTCTGGCTGAGGTCCCCTACAATCCTTTTCCTTCATTTCATACTAAGAGGAATTCAGTTTCTTGAAATAACGTAGTGCTTTGGGAACAAATCATGTACTGCACAAAGTGATAGAGATGGCATATGCTGACAACCTATAGCCACAATAAGAAACATTTGTGACAGCTTCTAGTATTGAAGGATGGGATTACTGAGATACTTGTATTTCTGAATAATATCTAAATGAGAACTATGAATTGTGGAGATAGTTAACGAACAATAGAAGCATTTATGTAGTGTCCCGTGGTTGGGAGGAAAGAACTAACAGTCAATTTGAAGACACTTTATTATAATTAAAGAGAAGAAAAAAAAAATGCCTTCTTGGCATACAACTAAGTTTTAAATGCAAGGACAATAAGAAAACCCCACAGCTCTCGTGGTGGCAAACCGTATAAGGAACAAGACAATGGAAGAAAATACTGACCAAAATCCACTCTACTAATTACACAATACAACGTGCTACTACAATGCTATGGCAAGTGTATACAATGCTAGGGCTGGCGTAAGTACTGGCCGGAACTGTTCATAGTGGTACATAAACACTGCCATTCTGACTGTCCGAGCATGCTTATAAAGCTGGGTCAGCAGAGTGCTACATGAGTCATATGAGTTCTGATTGGTGGAATAGTGTCACATGTTGTCTGGTGAAGTAGTTTTGTGTTTATTTGGAAAGTCTGTTTGTTTATATCCACTGGCGATGTTTCTGTCCGCGCTCCAGCAAGGAGGTTGGCAACCTATCTTGTTGGTTGTGCGGGCCCTCTAAATAAGGGGCTGCTACAATATTTCTCCCCATGGGGGAAAAAAAAAATGCACAGCACCACAAATATCCAGAGAAGTAGGGGTGTCCTGGTCGACATCCATGGATTCGTGGCCGGCAGAGGCAGGAGGCGGCGACGCAGCAAGGACAGCTGGCGGCGGAGACAGTAGATGAGGCAGAGGCAGAAGCAGCGGTTCAGCCGCAGGGTGGTTGGTGATAGGCACTGGCAGCTCCCCCGGGGCATCATGGTCCACAAGACAGGGGCGGAGCTGATTGAGGTGCCGTCGGGTGGCAGAACCGTTGGCCCACTGGAGAGATGTCATTGCCCAGCCACAGAGCTTGGTGATGACCACAGGTGCCCAGTGTGCTCTTGGTTGAGAGAAGATCCACACCTAGACCTCCTGCCCGATGTGAAAGGAGTGCGCTGGTGTGGGGGTGGGAGGGTGAGAAGCCTCGGGAACCAGGACATATAAGGGAGAGTGGAATGGTTGACTGTGAAGTATCTCCGCTGGACTTTCACTGGCATGGGGGGTGGCACGATATGTAGCCAAAAAAAGAAGCACAGCTTCCTGCAGCGGGTAACGGCTCAGCAGCTTATTGAGCTGGGTTTTGAACATCCGTACAAAATGTTCTGTCTAGCCATTTGTCGCAGGGTTAAAAGGGGAGGTCTGGACTAGGGAAATTCCATTGGCAGTACAGAATTGCTTAAACTCAGCTGAAGAAAATTGTGGACCATTGTCCGTAAAAGTCGTTTGGGGGAGACACTTGACGGCAAAAAGGCACTGGAGAATTTTGATAGTCTCAGCAGAAGTGGTGTTCATCATGTGGGAGACATAAGGGTATCCTGAGCCAGAGTCAATCAGTATGAGCCACTGGGAATGATTAAACGGCCCTGCGAAATCCAAATGGAGATGTTCCCATGGAGTAGCTGCATCCGGCCACGAAAAATACTGGTGCAGGGGTGCTGCCTGATGTGTTTGGCACAGGGTGCATGTGGACACAAGGGAGGCAATGTCTTTATCCAAACTGCGCCAATGAGTGTGTCGAAAGGCCAGCTGTTTGGTAAGGACAATGCCCCAATGGCCAGCGTGGAGGAGGTTGAGGACACGGGGATGCAACGCATGCAGTATGACCACCCAGGGAACATTGAAATCAATATGCATTGCAGGCGTTATGACAGCTAGTTGGCCAACCCGTAGCGATTTAGTGGCAGAGAGCTTGCAGTGTTTGATCCCGAGTGTGGCCCGCCGGACTGCATCGGCATCCAGTGGAAGTGCGTCACGAGCTGTGTCCAAGTCCGGTTCCACATGGAAACAAATGACAGGGGAGGCATCAAACTCATGGCCCACCCCGACAAGCAGCCGGGACAGAAGATTGGTGTTTGCATGGTGTCAGAGGTGTGATAAACAATATCAGAGTCAAATGTTGCCAGGAAGAGCTCCCAATGCTGGAGGCAGCACACTGTACAGGTGGTCACTGCAACACTCAGGTGAAACAAAGAAACGAAAGGTTTGTGGTCGGTCTGCAGAGTGAAATGACGACCATACATGAAACTGTAGAATTTCATCAGGGCAAAAACCAGCGCCAAAGCTTCATTTTCTATTTGACTGTATTTGGTTTGAGCGCGGTCAATTTTTTGGATGCAAAAACCACTGGCCTCTCAACGCTGTCGACCACATGCGAGAGGACTGCACCCAGGCCATAGTCCAAGGCATCGGTGGTGGCGATGAGGGGCAGGGAAGGATCACAAGCGGCCAGACAAGGAGGGCGGGAGGGAGTTGATGTGACACATGTGAAAGCCTGCTCACATGCATTGTCTCAAACCTGACGAGCACCCTTGCGCAATAACCTGATCAAGGCCACCGAACTCTCAGCAGCATGGGGTATAAATGCTGATAATAGCTGATTTGACTGAGGACAGATTACACTTGCTTCATGTTGGTGGAAGGAGGCAGGTTTTGAATCACCTCAACATACTCCTTAGAGGCATGGAGGCCGGGGGCATCAATTGTGAACCCGAGATAACTGACCTCTCACGCAAAAAAGTCACACTTTTCCTTCTGGCAACGCAGGTAAGACTCGGAAAAAATCTAAAACAGCTGATCCATCTTGTCTGCGAGGTCCACCGCGGACAAGCCACTGATGATGACATTGTCCAGATAATTGGCCGCACCGGGCACCTGGCTTGTGAGGCATTCCAAATAATGTTGGAAAATGGCAGGGGTGCTGGCAGTGCCAAACGGGAGGCAGTTGTACAGAACAGGCAACACGGGGCATTGATGACTAGGATCTGCTATGATTCCTCGTCCAACAGCACCTGCAAATAAGCATTGCACAAATCAATTTTGATGAAAACGAACGAGCCCACAAAACGTGTGAGTATGTCATCTACTGATGGGACAGGATATGCATTGATGACAGACTGAGAATTGACCATGACCTTAAAATCGCCACAGATGTGTAAAGCACCGTTTGGCTTCTCGAGTATCACGATAAGCATTGCCCAGAGACCATGCGTGACATAAGAAATGATGCCTTTGTCTTGTAAGCGGCAAAGTTCGACCTGGAGCCTGTCTCAGAGAGCAAAGGGGACCGAGTAGGCCTTAAAAAAACAAACTAGGAACAGCATAGGGAAGAAGCTGAATGTGCTTGGTGAAACCCTTCACCCCTGATGTGGAGGATGAGAACAATGTTTCGTATTTGCTGAGCAGTGGGGTGAGGAGAGTATCCGATGAGGGAATCAGCACTGCTTGTACTGCACCATGCACTGATAAACCCAGGTGACCAAAAATGTCCACACCCAGAAGGTTAGAGCACCGGGGGATCCGACCACCAAAAACTGAGCAGTGAAGGAATGACTGTTATAAGAGATTTGTGTGGAAAAAATGCTGTCGACTGATATAGAGTGATTACTGAGACTGCACAAGGTGTGAGTGCACGGCAATAAAGCTGGCGAGCCCGAGCATTGGTATGTGGCACCATCCACAATAGAAACGGATGATGTTGTTTCAATTTGGAAGACCACTGGAATATGCGCCACCTCCAAGGTAAGGAGAAAATAGGCACCCGACTGGGGAATGATGGAGAATACTTGGCTGTCAATGGAATGCGAGGCTTCCAGGTCCTGAGTTGTCGATTCATGACGAGCCTGTGCATCTATAGGAAGCATGGCATCTATGCAATGTTTCTGCAAAACCTGACACACCACGGTGTTATGGCCTGCTCGGCTGCAAGCTGTTCATCTTGCTCGCGGGTGGGGTCACTCCGACTGTTGGTGAGTCCAGAAACAATCTGGACAGGATGGAAGCCGCGTGAAAGACTTCCTGTCACAAGATGGACCAATGGAGCGATGAGACTCCCACTCAGTGCTAGGCAACTGGCGAGCTGCGAAAGCAGCTGGATCAAGATGCGGTGGTTGTAGCCAGTGAAACTGTTCAAAAGCATGAACGATCGGCAGACAGGTGTTGAGGGATGGGTCCTGTAACTTCAGAATATCAGCCTGAAGACCCTCGTCTGTTGCGTGAAACACCACCGTATCACAAATGAACAAAGAGGCATAAGACTGCTTGCAGGCGATGTTGGTGCATCAGAATTTACAATCATGGGAGAGACCCTGGAGCGTCGTAATCCATTCCCGATAAGTCTGACCAGGTGGCTTACGACAAGAAAAGAAAGTCTGACGGGCGGAAGTGCAGTATTTCTGCACCAAAGTACTCAAAAAGGCAGCCCTTAATATGAGCAAATGAGAGATTGCAAGGGGACTGCTCCAGATTCAATTGTTGAATTAAACGATGCACCTATGGACTGACTGTTGCTAAAAAAAAAAAAAAAAAAAAAAAAAAACAATGCCCGACTTTGATTTTCATTGTGGATTCCACATGCTAGTAAATGTTGTTCCAGCCATTCAAAATAATTTGACCATGGTTCGACAGACCTACCGAAAGCTGGAAATGTTGGTGGGGCCATGTGCAGAGTGTTCAATTTACCACCTGCGATGGAACCAACTCTATGAGCTACCTCTTGCAACACTGGCGAGTTAGAATGCATGAGCGCAGCCTGAATCTGCTGTAGAGTATCCGCTCAGGACTGAAGAATTTCCTCCAAGTAGGCCATTTGGTTCGAAAATGAAAATCCCATCCTCGTTGCAATAACTGTAGTGTCTGTGGTCAGCAGGAAAGAACTAACTGTCAATATGAACACACTTTATTATAATTAAAGGGAAAAAAAACACCTTCTTGGCATACAACTAAGTTTTAAATGCAAGAACAAGAAGAAAACCCCACAACTCTTGTGGTGGCAAATCAGATGAGGAAACAATACAATGGAAGAAAATACTGACCAAAATCTACTTTACTGATTACACAATACAACATGCTACTACAAAGCTAAGGTGATTGTATACAATGCTAGGGCCAGCGTAAGTACTGGCCGGATATGTTCCTAGCAGTAGGTAAACACTGCTGTTCTAACTGTCCGGGCATGCTTATAAGGCACGGTCGGCGGAGTGCTACATGAGTCATATGAGTTCCGATTGGTGGAACACTGTCACTTGTTGTCTGGTGAAGTAGTTTTGTGTTTATTTGGAAAGTCTGTTTGTTTATATCCGCTGGCGATGTTTCTTTCCGCGCTCCCGCAAGGAGGTCGGCAACCCATCTTGCGTGTCCATTGTGTGGGCCCTTTAATAAGGGGCCACTGTGACAATTTGCTTGCATGTGTGAAGACCAGCAGCTGCTGTTATTAAATTTAAGACATTTCTAGTCACAAAACTGAACTGCAAATCTGAATGAATCATAAAGTTTGCTACATTTTGTAGATGATCGTATGATGCCAAAATTGATTGTGATTAAAGTATTAATTTCCACTGTTTTACATCAAAGTAAATTTTGTTCTTTGGTAAAATCCTCTCAAGGTTCCAGTATGTCAAACATCTGAATTTCCACAAGATTTTGCTGAAGTACTACTTGTTATTGTCAGTTGGCAACTGATTACCATGTAGTTGATGGCCTCGTCCTTATGTAGTCATGCTACCATGTTGATATCAGTAGTATTCAATCTGTAACCAATCAGGCAATGTTTTCATCACGTCTCAACTATTTCATCTCTGCAATGGCTGGGTACCAAGCTGTACTGAGCTGCAAGCTGCTGCCTATATTCAGGGTGTTGTTTGATACTTTAATTTCAGGCAGTACTTTTATCATGCTATTCCAGAGGTAATTTTTTTCATGTGATGACAGTTGTATTTGAATAGACAACCATTTTGCAAAGTATTGACTTCCCAAGTGCAGCTCAGTACAACTTGAGATAGGTCATTTTCAGGAATTTTATACGCTACACTTTTGTTTCTGGTTTAATAAAGTACCAGCAATTTTTTTTTCACTTTATATTGTGAATGTGTTGTTTGTCAGCATGCAGTACATGGGTTCAACTTTTTTTTTATAACACACTGTAAGATGCCAATGGATTTAACTCCTGGTTGCAAATGGTCCTTTTAATTAGACAGTAGAGACTTCTCCTGGAACAGGTTACTTCAGTTCCATGTCCTTGCTTCTGTTTTATTTTATTTTTCTTTATATTTGTAGAAAACAAGACTCTGTATTTTTTATTTAAAGGAGTTAATGTTATTCACATCTTAAATCCTTTTCCAATCTTCTCATGTAATTTAGCTTTAAACATGATACTAATCTTTGCCCCCCCCATGAACCATGGACCTTGCCGTCGGTGGGGGGGCTTGCGTGCCTCAGCGATACAGATAGCCGTACCGTAGGTGCAACCACAACGGAGGGGTATCTGTTGAGAGGCCAGACAAACGTGTGGTTCCTGAAGAGGGGCAGCAGCCTTTTCAGTAGTTGCAAGGGCAACAGTCTGGATGATTGACTGATCTGGCCTTGTAACAATAACCAAAACGGCCTTGCTGTGCTGGTACTGCGAACGGCTGAAAACAAGGGGAAACTACAGCCGTAATTTTTCCCGAGGGCATGCAGCTTTACTGTATGATTACATGATGATGGCGTCCTCTTGGGTAAAATATTCCAGAGGTAAAATAGTCCCCATTCGGATCTCCGGGCGGGGACTACTCAAGAGGATGTCGTTATCAGGAGAAAGAAAACTGGCGTTCTACGGATCGGAGCGTGGAATGTCAGATCCCTTAATCGGGCAGGTAGGTTAGAAAATTTAAAAAGGGAAATGGATAGGTTGAAGTTAGATATAGTGGGAATTAGTGAAGTTCGGTGGCAGGAGGAACAAGACTTCTGGTCAGGTGACTACAGGGTTATAAACACAAAATCAAATAGGGGTAATGCAGGAGTAGGTTTAATAATGAATAGGAAAATAAGAATGCGGGTAAGCTACTACAAACAGCATAGTGAACGCATTATTGTGGCCAAGATAGATACGAAGCCCACGCCTACTACAGTAGTACAAGTTTATATGCCAACTAGCTCTGCAGATGACGAAGAAATTGAAGAAATGTATGATGAAATAAAAGAAATTATTCAGATTGTGAAGGGAGACGAAAATTTAATAGTCATGGGTGACTGGAATTCGAGTGTAGGAAAAGGGAGAGAAGGAAACATAGTAGGTGAATATGGATTGGGGGACAGAAATGAAAGAGGAAGCCGCCTGGTCGAATTTTGCACAGAGCACAACATAATCATAACTAACACTTGATTTAAGAATCATGAAAGAAGGTTGTATACATGGAAGAACCCTGGAGATACTAAAAGGTACCAGATAGATTATATAATGGTAAGACAGAGATTTAGGAACCAGGTTTTAAATTGTAAGACATTTCCAGGGGCAGATGTGGACTCTGACCACAATCTATTGGTTATGACCTGTAGATTAAAACTGAAGAAACTGCAAAAAGGTGGGAATTTTAAGAGATGGGACCTGGATAAACTAAAAGAACCAGAGTTTGTACAGAGATTCAGGGAGAGCATAAGGGAGCAATTGACAGGAATGGGGGAAATAAATACAGTAGAAGAAGAATGGTTAGCTTTGAGGGATGAAGTAGTGAAGGCAGCAGAGGATCAAGTAGGTAAAAAGACGAGGGCTAGTAGAAATCCTTGGGTAACAGAAGAAATATTGAATTTAATTGATGAAAGGAGAAAATATAAAAATGCAGTAAGTGAAACAGGCAAAAAGGAATACAAACGTCTCAAAAATGAGATTGACAGGAAGTGCAAAATGGCTAAGCAGGGATGGCTAGAGGACAAATGTAAGGATGTAGAGGCCTATCTCACTAGGGGTAAGATAGATACCGCCTACAGGAAAATTAAAGAGACCTTTGGAGATAAGAGAACGACTTGTATGAATATCAAGAGCTCAGATGGAAACCCAGTTCTAAGCAAAGAAGGGAAAGCAGAAAGGTGGAAGGAGTATATAGAGGGTCTATACAAGGGCAATGTACTTGAGGACAATATTATGGAAATGGAAGAGGATGTAGATGGAGATGAATTGGGAGGTACAATACTGCGTGAAGAGTTTGACAGAGCACTGAAAGACCTGAGTCGAAACAAGACACCGGGAGTAGACAACATTCCATTAGAACTGCTGACGGCCTTGGGAGAGCGAGTCCTGACAAAACTCTACCATCTGGTGAGCAAGATGTATGAGACAGGTGAAATACCCTCAGACTTCAAGAAGAATATAATAATTCCAATCCCAAAGAAAGCAGGTGTTGACAGATGTGAAAACTACCGAACTATCAGTTTAATAAGCCATGGCTGCAAAATACTAACGCGAAATCTTTACAGACGAATGGAAAAACTAGTAGAAGCCGACCTCGGGGAAGATCAGTTTGGATTCCGTAGAAATGTTGGAACACGTGAGGCAATACTGATCTTACGACTTATCTTAGAAGCTGGATTAAGGAAAGGTAAACCTACGTTTCTAGCATTTGTAGACTTAGAGAAAGCTTTTGACAATGTTGACTGGAATACTCTCTTTCAAATTCTGAAGGCAGAAGGGGTAAAATACAGGGAGCGAAAGGCTATTTACAATTTGTACAGAAACCAGATGGCAGTTATAAGAGTTGAGGGACATGAAAGGGAAGCAGTGGTTGGGAAGGGGGTGAGACAGGGTTGTAGCCTCTCCCCGATGTTATTCAATCTGTATATTGAGCAAGCAGTAAAGGAAACAAAAGAAAAATTTGGAGTAGGTATTAAAATTCATGGAGAAGAAATAAAAACTTTGAGGTTCGCCGATGACATTGTAATTCTGTCAGAGACAGCAAAGGACTTGGAAGAGCAGTTGAATGGAATGGACAGTGTCTTGAAAGGAGGATATAAGATGAACTTCAACAAAAGCAAAACAAGTATAATGGAATGTAGTCTAATTAAGTCGGGTGATGCTGAGGGAATTAGATTAGGAAATGAGGCACTTAAAGTAGTAAAGGAGTTTTGCTATTTGGGGAGCAAAATAACTGATGATGGTCGAAGTAGAGAGGATATAAAATGTAGGCTGGCAATGGCAAGGAAAGCGTTTCTGAAGAAGAGAAATTTGTTAACATCCAGTATTGATTTAAGTGTCAGGAAGTCATTTCTGAAAGTATTCGTATGGAGTGTAGCCATGTATGGAAGTGAAACATGGACGATAAATAGTTTGGACAAGAAGAGAATAGAAGCTTTCGAAATGTGGTGCTACAGAAGAATGCTGAAGATTAGATGGGTAGATCACATAACTAATGAGGAAGTATTGAATAGGATTGGGGAGAAGAGAAGTTTGTGGCACAACTTGACCAGAAGAAGGGATCGGTTGGTAGGACATGTTCTGAGGCATCAAGGGATCACCAATTTAGTATTGGAGGGCAGCGTGGAGGGTAAAAATCGTAGAGGGAGACCAAGAGATAAATACACTAAGCAGATTCAGAAGGATGTAGGTTGCAGTAGGTACTGGGAGATGAAAAAGCTTGCACAGGATAGAGTAGCATGGAGAGCTGCGTCAAACCAGTCTCAGGACTGAAGACCACAACAACAACAACAACAACAACAACAACTACTAATCTTTGGTTGTGTTTATGATGTGAACCAAACTGCTTTGTATGTTTTATTGTTGAATTTTGACTTTTATGGTCAGATGAACCATTTACTGTTGCTTCTACATATAAACAGCTGTAGTGCAGTGGTTCCCAACCTGAAGGTAATTAGCCCCTGAGAGGTAAAACGAAATTTTCTGTGGTGTGAAAACTAAATTATTTGATTCCGTTTCAGTCACGAAACTAAATTATTTTCAAAAGATCAGTAATGTTTTCACAGTTTTATAAGACTCTGATATTGATTATTAACAAAAATTACTTTTTCTCAATTAGTTACACAATGGAGGTTATAGGTTCCTCACACAGTCCACCCACTACACACAAATGTGCTTTGTCCCGTACATCACTGGTGATAAAAGTGAGGCAATAAATAACAAATGCTAAATACCTCAAGAAAATGTCTTTTTCAAGTTGTAGTTAGTACATGACTGGTCCAGCAATTGCTTCAGTACTCGCTTTGAAAAAGATAAATGAATTAATTGACAGAGTGACACAGCAGTAACTACATAAGGGTATACTATAGTGCTGTATACTGTATTATTGCTATTGCTGTTAGTGACTGTGGTCAGACACAAAGCATTAACAGCCTGAAGTTTTCCAGTTTCTGCCAATTCAGAAGTAAGGAGTGCAGCAATCAAGTGATTTATGAACAGTAAGTATAGTGTACGCATGTTAACTTGTTTGATTTCAGATGGGGTTGCAGTGTCTAGGTCAAGCAAGTGTCACAATGAAGATGAGTAATATAGGGGAAGTATGTTTTGTAACAAGTGTCTACCCTCTGTGTGGATTGTTAGCACACAAACAAACTGAATATTCACCTTTCAACTTTTAAAAATAAAAGTGTTTCAAGAAAAGTATTTTTTCATTCTACTGTTTAGTTAGGTGCTAAAGTTTATGATAATGTGGGGGAGGGGGGGGGGTGCACTAACTAATGTTTAACGGTACTCAGGGGGTAATGCCGGCCGCAGTGGCCATGTGGTTCTAGGCGCTTCAGTCTGGAACCGCGCGACCGCTACGGTCGCAGGTCGAATCCTGCCTCGGGTATGGATGTGTGTGATGTCCTTAGGTTAGTTAGGTTTAATTAGTTCTAAGTTCTAGGGGACTGATGACCTCAGATGTTAAGTCCCATAGTGCTCAGAGCCATTTGAACCATTTTCAGGGGTAATGGTCTAAGAAAGGTTTGGAACCACTGTTGTCGTGGCTGTTGCATGATGATCTTCAATCTCCGTTGGGAACTTGCTTAAGGAAAACAATCCAGATCTAGACAGCAAGAACTCTGTGTGTGCTCAGTCATTACTGTTATACAGAAAAATCAGTGTTAAAAGTCATCAATTAATTCCTCATAACCTTATTAATACTCTAACTGCATGACAAAACTTAATGTGTTCCTTGCTATTGGCATGTAAATTGTCAATACAACTAGCTTTGGTGTTTCTAGATTCACAACTGAGACAGAGCATTCACATAACTGTTCAGCATGATATTTATTAACCTGTTGGGCATGGCAGTTTGTGGTGTGATCTATGTAGCATCCCTTATTATCAGAAATTGATGCTGCTCACCATAATATATTGTTTTGTAGATAGTTCATAGTTCAATACGTATTGATATTTTAAGAAGTTTTTTCATTTTTTCCTTCAGCCTTTTAGTAGTTCTTTGAACAACAACAAAGCATCAGGAAAATACACTTGTGTTTGCTGTGGAAATGTCCTATTCACGTAAGTAAATGGAACTTTGAAGTTTCTTTGTATATAACTAAAAAGCTTGTTGTAAATATCTGGCATTGATGAAAAGGGTTTCTTTTCTGCACACTTTTTTTTTTTTATAATTTTAAAACATAGGTATGAAGTGTGATGTGTAATTGTAGCATATTATAAAGAGGTCTTAATTACTAGACAACTATGAAACTTCTTGATGAGCCTGCTGAGAAACTGGTTATGCAGTGCTACAATGACAAGCTGTATTTTAGAGCAAGAATTTTAGTCAGGAATTCTTAGGGTTATCAAAGAGACAAATCTGAAATGAAATTGATTTTTACTTGTAATTTCCTTCAGTCCAGCAGACTGTGTTCTTTTTTTCTAGAAATACATAGCTGTAAAGGGTTAGAAGTTTGGGTCAGGTAATTAGTGGTTCTAAATATTTTCATTTGTGGATTACTTAGAAAATATTTTTCCAGGTAAATAATTTTTTCTTGTGGAAAATGATAAATCTAGAGCATATAATGGAATTCTAGTCTTGCAGCCTGCATTCTTCTCTTTGTTCCATATGCTTGTTAATGCTATGCCATATTAAAACAAGCCAGATACTTTTTTTCTAAATGCAGAAAGCCACCTGTAATATATTAATTACAATTATTTTGTTCATGACTTCTACCATGACTAAGTAAGTTGAGTTCATTTTCTAAATTCATTCTGACTTTCAAGAAGACATTTCAAAACTCAAAATTATCATCAGGTTAACGTAAATGATTCATTCAAATTAGTTTTTAAAATCACAATTCTTAAATGTGGCATCTGCCAGTGACTCTATTTTAGTGCCATGTATTTTTTAACAATTTATTAATGGCTTTTGGGCATACCTATAGAGTCGGCCTCAGAACTATAAAAATCATAATTATCCATTACATTAATTTTAACCAAACTCAAATCAGTGATCTAAGAAAATTAACATATTTGCAGGGTTAATTTGCTTTGTGATGTTGACTGCTGGTTGTGAAATCATTATATGTTCTCCTAAGACTTACAATAATTAGATACCAGAGAGTATAGATACCAGAGAGTACTGTGTATTGCGATATTGTGCTGGGGAGGTTCTTTCTACAACTTAATCTACATGATCTTCTTTCAATCTGTTGAATTACTTGTTCATTTTTTGACATGTTTTGATGACACACATACAAAAGCATATTCCAGAATTTCAGTCTCCTTTTTTTAAAGTTATGGTTCTGTTCTGAATAGTGGCTTTTGGTTTGAAGAGCTTTTGTCTGATTTGTTGATTGTTCTGCACTTTTGCGCGTACGTAATCTGTTGTGATGATGATACTGCTGAGTTGTTATGAAGGCCAACAGTGTGCTCATTCCTGTGTACACAAACACACAATGAGAAATCCCATATTTTCTCCTGTAAATCTGAAAACAGAATGTGTACCAGATACATGAGGGTGATTGACCATTTGTAAGTGATGAGTCACCCTCGCGTAAGGTAAACTACTATCTTACAGATCATTCAGGCTTTTAGCATGTTTAATGTGATGCTTTCACAGGTGTGTACTCTGAATTTAAATAAATACATGGAGGTGACAAAAGTCATGAGATTTCTCCTAATATCGTGTCAGACCTCATTTTGCCTGGCACAGTGCAGCAACTCAACGTGGCATGGACTCAGCAAATCGCTGAAAGTTCCCTGTAGAAATATTGAGCCATGCTGCCTCTCTAGCCATCCATAATTGTAAAAGTGTTGCTGGTGCAGGATTTTGTGCCTGAACTGATCTGATTATGTCCTTTGAATTTTGGATGGGATTCATGTAGGGCAATCTGGATGGCTTTATCATTCACACGAATTGTCACCAATTCTTCAAATTAGTTGGGAACAATTGTGGCCTGGTGACTTGGAGCATTGTCATCCGTAAAAATTCCATCATTATTTGGGAACATGAAGTCCATGAATGGCTGCAAATGGTCTTTAAGTAGCCAAAAATAATCATTTCCAATTAATGATTGGTTCAATTGGGCCCAGTTCATTCCATGTAAAGACAGCACACACCATTATGGGGCCACTGCCAACTTGTACAGTGCCTTGTTGACAACTTGGGTCCATGGCTTTGTAGGGTCTGCACCACACTCAAACTTTACCATCAACTCGTACCAACTGAAATCGGGACTCATCTGACCAGGCCACGGTTTTCCAGTCATCTAGTATTCAACCTAAATGGTCAAGAGACCAGGAGAGGCACTGCGTGCAATGTTGTGCTATTCACACTGTCCTAATGGATATGTCTTCCCCTCATGAACCATGGACCTTGCCGTTGGTGGGGAGGCTTGCGTGCCTCAGAGACACAGATGGACGTACCGTAGGTGCAACCACAATGGAGGGTTATCTGTTGAGAGGCCTGACAAACGTGTTGTTCCTGAAGAGGGGCAGCAGCCTTTTCAGTAGTTGCAGGGGCAACAGTCTGTATATTGACTGATCTGGCCTTGTAACACTAACCAAAACGGCCTTGCTGTGCTAGTACTGCGAATGGCTGAAAGCAAGGGGAAACTACAGCATTGATTTTTCCCGAGGGCATGCAGCTTTACTGTATGGTTAAATGATGATGGCCTCCTCTTGGGTAAAATATTCCGGAGGTAAAATAGTCCCCCATTCGGATCTCCGGGCGGGGACTACTCAGGAGGACGTCGTTATCAGGAGAAAGAAAACTGGCATTCTATGGATCGGAGCGTGGAATGTCAGATCCCTTAATCAGGCAGGTAGGTTAGAAAATTTAAAAAGGGAAATGGATAGGTTAAAGTTAGATATAGTGGGAATTAGTGAAGTTTGGTGGCAGGTGGAACAAGACTTTTGGTCAGGTGAATACAGGGTTATAAATACAAAATCAAATAGGGGTAATGCAGGAGTAGGTTTAATAATGAATAAAAAAATAGAAGTGCGGGTAAGCTACTACAATAGTACAAGTTTATATGCCAACTAGCTCTGCAGATGATGAAGAAATTAATAAAATGTATGAGGAGATAAAAGAAATTATTCAGGTAGTGAAGGGAGACAAAATTTAATAGTCATGGGTGACTGGAATTCGAGAGTAGGAAAAGGGAGAGAAGGAAACATAGTAGGTGAATATGGATTGGGGGTAAGATATGAAAGAGGAAGCCATCTGGTAGAATTTTGCACAGAGCATAACTTAATCATAGCTAACACTTGGTTCAAGAATCATGAAAGAAGGTTGTATACGAGGGCAGTTCAATAAGTAATGCAACACATTTTTTTTTCTCGGCCAATTTTGGTTGAAAAAACCTGAAATTTCGTGTGGAATATTTTCAAACATTCCCATCTTCGTCTCGTATAGTTTCATTGACTTCCGACAGGTGGCAGCGCTGTACGGAGCTGTTAAAATGGCGTCTGTAACGGATGTGCGTTGCAAACAACGAGCAGTGATCGAGTTTCTTTTGGCGGAAAACCAGGGCGTCTCAGATATTCATAGGCGCTTGCAGAATGTCTACGGTGATCTGGCAGTGGACAAAAGCACGGTGAGTTGTTGGGCAAAGCGTGTGTCATCATCGCCGCAAGGTCAAGCAAGACTGTCTGATCTCCCGCGTGTGGGCCGGCCGTGCACAGCTGTGACTCCTGCAATCGCGGAGCGTGCGAACACACTCGTTCAAGATGATCGACGGATCACCATCAAACAACTCAGTGCTCAACTTGACATCTCTGTTGGTAGTGCTGTCACAATTGTTCACCAGTTGGGATATTCAAAGGTTTGTTCCCGCTGGGTCCCTCGTTGTCTAACCGAACACCATAGAGAGCAAAGGAGAACCATCTGTGCGGAATTGCTTGCTCGTCATGTGGCTGAGGGTGACAATTTCTTGTCAAAGATTGTTACAGGCGATGAAACATGGGTTCATCACTTCGAACCTGAAACAAAACGGCAATCAATGGAGTGGCGCCACACCCACTCCCCTACCAAGAAAAAGTTTAAAGCCATACCCTCAGCCGGTAAAGTCATGGTTACAGTCTTCTGGGACGCTGAAGGGGTTATTCTGTTCGATGTCCTTCCCCATGGTCAAACGATCAACTCTGAAGTGTATTGTGCTACTCTTCAGAAATTGAAGAAACGACTTCAGCGTGTTCATAGGCACAAAAATCTGAACGAACTTCTCCTTCTTCATGACAACGCAAGACCTCACACAAGTCTTCGCACCCGAGAGGAGCTCACAAAACTTCAGTGGACTGTTCTTCCTCATGCACCCTACAGCCCCGATCTCGCACCGTCGGATTTCCATATGTTTGGCCCAATGAAGGACGCAATCCGTGGGAGGCACTATGCGGATGATGAAGAAGTTATTGATGCAGTACGACGTTGGCTCCGACATCGACCAGTGGAATGGTACCGTGCAGGCATACAGGCCCTCAATTCAAGGTGGCGTAAGGCCGTAGCATTGAATGGAGATTACGTTGAAAAATAGTGTTGTGTAGCTAAAAGACTGGGGAATAACCTGGTGTATTTCAATGCTGAATAAAACAACCCCTGTTTCAGAAAAAAATGTGTTGCATTACTTATTGAACTGCCCTCGTACGTGGAAGAATCCTGGAGATTCTAGAAGGTATCAGATAGATTATATACTGCTAAGACAGAGATTTAGGAACCAGGTTTTAAATTGTAAGACATTTCCAGGGGCAGATGTGGACTCTGACCACAATCTATTGGTTATGAACTGTAGATTAAAACTGAAGAAACTGCAAAAAGGTGGGAATTTAAGGAGATGGGACCTGGATAAACTGACTAAACCAGAGGTTGTACAGCGTTTCAGGGAGAGCATAAGGGAACAATTGTCAGGAATGGAGGAAAGAAATAAAGTAGAAGAAGAATGGGTAGCTCTGAGGGATGAATTAATGAAGGCAGCAGAGGATCAAGTAGGTAAAAAGATGAGGGCTAGTAGAAATCCTTGGTAACAGAAGAAATACTGAATTTAATTGATGAAAGGAGAAAATATAAAAATGCAGTAAATGAAGCAGGCGAAAAGGAATACAATCATCTCAAAAATGAGATTGACAGGAAGTGCAAAATGGCTAAGCAGGTAGGCTAGAGGACAAATGTAAGGATATAGAGGCTTATCTCACCAGGGGTAAGATAGATACTGCCTACAGAAAAATTAAAGAGACCTTTGGAGAAAAGAGAGCCACTTGTATGAATATCAAGAGCTCAGATGGAAACCCAGTTCTAAGCAAAGAAGGGAAAGCAGAAAGGTGGAAGGAGTATATAGAGGGTCTATACAAGGGCAATGTACTTGAGGACAATATTATGGAAATGGAAGAGGATGTAGATGGAGATGAATTGGGAGGTACAATACTGCGTGAAGAGTTTGACAGAGCACTGAAAGACCTGAGTCGAAACAAGACACCGGGAGTAGACAACATTCCATTAGAACTGCTGACGGCCTTGGGAGAGCGAGTCCTGACAAAACTCTACCATCTGGTGAGCAAGATGTATGAGACAGGTGAAATACCCTCAGACTTCAAGAAGAATATAATAATTCCAATCCCAAAGAAAGCAGGTGTTGACAGATGTGAAAACTACCGAACTATCAGTTTAATAAGCCATGGCTGCAAAATACTAACGCGAAATCTTTACAGACGAATGGAAAAACTAGTAGAAGCCGACCTCGGGGAAGATCAGTTTGGATTCCGTAGAAATGTTGGAACACGTGAGGCAATACTGATCTTACGACTTATCTTAGAAGCTGGATTAAGGAAAGGTAAACCTACGTTTCTAGCATTTGTAGACTTAGAGAAAGCTTTTGATAATGTTGACTGGAATACTCTCTTTCAAATTCTGAAGGCGGAAGGGGTAAAATACAGGGAGCGAAAGGCTATTTATAATTTGTACAGAAACCAGATGGCAGTTATAAGAGTTGAGGGACATGAAAGGGAAGCAGTGGTTGGGAAGGGGGTGAGACAGGGTTGTAGCCTCTCCCCGATGTTATTCAATCTGTATATTGGGCAAACAGTAAAGGAAACAAAAGAAAAGTTCGGAGTAGGAATTCAAATCCATGGAGAAGAAATAAAAACTTTGAGGTTCGCCGATGACATTGTAATTCTGTCAAAGACAGCAAAGGACTTGGAATAGCAGTTGAACGGAATGGACAGTGTCTTGAAAGGAGGATATAAGATGAACGTCAACAAAAGCAAAATGAGGATAATGGAATGTAGTCGAATTAAGTCAGGTGATGCTGAGCGAATTAGATTAAGAAATGAGACACTTAAAGTAGTAAAGGAGTTTTGCTATTTGGGGAGCAAAATAACTGATGATGCTCGAAGTAGAGAGGATGTAAAATGTAGACTGGCAATGGAAAGGAAAGCATTTCTGAAGAAGAGAAATTTGTTAACATCGAATATAGAGTTAAGTGTCAGGAAGTCGTTTCTGAAAGTATTTGTATGGAGTGTAGCCATGTATGGAAGTGAAACATGGACAATAAATAGTTTGGACAAGAAGAGAATAGAAGCTTTCGAAATGTGGTGCTACAGAAGAATGCTGAAGATTAGATGGGTAGATCACATAACTAATGAGGAGGTATTGAATAGAATTGGGAAGGCATCAAGGGATCACAAATTTAGTATTGGAGGGCAGCGTGGAGGGTAAAAATCGTAGAGGGAGACCAAGAGATGAATACACTAAACAGATTCAGAAGGATGTAGGTTGGGAGATGAAGAAGCTTGCACAGGATAGAGTAGCATGGAGAGCTGCATCAAACTAGTCTCAGGACTGAAGATCACAACAACAACAACAACGGATATGTTCGTCATACATCCCACATTGATTTCTGCTATTATTTCATGCAATGTTGGTTGTCTGTTAGCACTGACAACTCTATGCAAACACCACTGCTCTCGGTCATTAAGTGAAGGCTGTTGGCCACTGCGTTGTCTGTGATGAGAGCTAATGCCTGAAATTTGGTATTCTCGCCACACTCGTTACACTATGGGATCTCAGAATATTGAATTCTCCAATGATTTCTGAAATTGAATTTCCCATGCATCTAGCTCCAACTAACATTCCCCATTCAAAATTCCCATTGTATAGTGATATTTACATTGGAAACCTTTTCACATGAATCACTTGAGTACAAATGACAGCTCCATCAATGCACTGCTAGTGTAGGCGCATTGCCATCTTTATATGTGCGTATCGCTGTCCCACAATTTTTGTCACCTCAGTGTATATTTGTGAATAACTAAGTGAGAGGTTGCAGTAAATCAAGGATAAAGAAGTGCCATTCAATTCATTCATGGAGATACTGCATCCAAAGAATCCAGTTGAAAAGTTAGGGAAAAAAAGAGATTAGCTTCAACATCCCATGATTAATGAGTTCATTACACATGGAAAAATTTGTGCTCGAACAACTGTAAAACATTTTTTAACAGCAGGATCAAAAGATATAGGATACATGCAAATGTCATTTGCACCTGCACAGATTCCAGTTTTAACAATCACATAAAACTTAGCAACACATTTGTAAATTTCATCCATTAGCTGCTGTAGATGTCAAATTACTTTCTTCAGAATTATTAAGATGCTTGGGAAATCCAACATGGAAAAACAGATCTATCTGGTATGTGTGCAGGACAAGACAGATCCAGATTTACAGCACTTGTAGATTTAGAAAAGGATTTGACAGTGGTAACTAGAATACCCTCTTTGAAATACTGAAGTTACCAAAGATAACATGAAAGAAGTGAAAGGTCATCTACAATTTGCACAGAAACCAGATTGCGGTTATGAGTCAAAAACATGAAAGGGAGGTAGCAGTTGAGAAAGGAGTGAAACATGGTTGTAACCTACCCCTGTGTTATTCAATTTCTACGTAGAGCAAGAAACATGCTGTAATCCCCCCTCCTTCCTGATTCCAGTTATTGTCCACAATAAGCAATGTATTTTATGAAAAATCTGAGAGGAGCAAAGATTACAATAAACTTTCTAGTTTACCTAGCATTTTTTGTAGAGTTGGCTCAAGTTGTTCTTCTCTAGGGGTCTGATTCTTGAAGCTGAAATTCTCACATTTTAGGTCCTCGTGGTTGAATTGGTGTAAGTAAATTTGAAGATTGTTGTTGCAGAATTTTTTTGTAAAGTTAATATATTTTGTCATATTTTAGTATATCATAGTCTTATGAATTTTCACATTAACAAATCCAAAATTACATTATTCTCTCAAACTTTAAAAATACGTCCGATCACATCAGAGGCACGCTTATTACTAGTCCATTCTATGGGAATGACATATTCCAAAAGGTTTACAGTTTTTCTTGGCAAATTAATTTCTATTAATTTCGATTATTATTTCAGAAATGAATCCAGAAATAAACATAGTAAACAGTGCTAGATTGCATAATTAGTAATAGAAATTTTAAGTGTGCTAATAATTTGTAATTTCAAATGTTTCTAAAAAACAATTTTAACTGTACTTTCAGAGCTAGTACTTATCAATTGTAACATTGAAAATAAAGAAATTTCCTTTTCATAAATTTCAGATTGAAATATAACATATTGTGTATAAAATTACATGAAAGTTTTCAGAAAAGCAACTGAGATAATACTGACCTGTCCAAGATTTGAAAAATAATACTGGTATCGACAACTACCAGTGAGGAAAAGTAATGCTAGAGGAGGATGTCCCATTACAATAGGAAACAAAGAAAAAATTGAAAAAGAAAGTTCAGGAAAAAAAAACAAAAATTTTAAAGCTTACAAATGACATTGTAAAATGTGCAGCATGTGTTTAGGCTGGCTACAGAGACTCAGATTTTTGCAAAATAAAGTGTCTTATAGAAGACAGCTGACAGGCGGACACATCACTGGGACACAGAGTGTGCAGATGCCAGGGAGCCAGGGACACTAAATGTTACTTGCTATAATGATGGAATGTTTCCAGAGAGAAACTTCCTTGGTGGGTTTGTGTGTTTTTTAGCATGGAAAGAAGAATGTTATGGAACACCAGTCAAAATAACAATATAATAGCCAATTTCTTGTTTTGATTGTAGTAATGGGAGGATACTGTTCTGTAAATGGAAACTGATATTAACTGCTCATGGCCCAAATGGAATATTCTATGCAAATAAAAAGATTGTAATGCATTCTAGGAACATTATTGCAGCTGATGCAGCAAATCCTTTTATTTATTCAAATAATTCCAAACCCTCACTCAGCTGCTTTTTTTATAATTAATAAATGTAATCAACATTAGTTATGCTGTGTTGTCTGAACAAGACACGTCCAGGGCAAAAGCACCACAGGCACAAAGCTGCGAGCTGGTGCCAGTGGCACAGAGACTCATCACTTATGAGAGTTTCACCAGCACCACAGGTGGTGCTGCAGATGAAGATACCAAATTCGCCTTGGCCAATAGCTGGCTGAGTACAATCCGCCAATGACCGGACACCAATGGATAGAGGCCTACTTGGAAGATAAAAGAGCAGCTCTCACCCACTTGGTTATAGATATCGTACAGGGCTGACTAAGACAGGGAACGATGTTCAGTGAACTCTTAAAAATGAACAGAGTGTTGTTGTAAATTGCATTTCCTATGTACTGTGAAGTTTATGTATGATTATTTGCACTTAGCCATTGAGAGCCTTTTTTATGTTACAAGCAGTGTCGTAGACCTCATTATTTGACAAGTCACAAAGATAAGTAAACCTTTCTAACTCATTTGTGTGACTTTGTTAATAATTTGTTGGAGTCTTGTAGAACCTTCTGGGGCATAGCAGTGTAGGACAAAATTGTCTTAGTGATATAATGCTCCAGAAGCCATTTCACGAACTCGCAAACTCGACCTACCATGACAACAGTGGCAACTTAGCCTCCACAGCAATAGCGACGAGGCCTTTACAAAACTGGCAGCGAGGGTTTACAAAAAATTGACCCACTACCTTCGAGCATAACTAAAGACTACAGGAGTTGGCCTGCAATGTGGGGATTAAGAAAAATCTGTCTCTAGAAATTCAGAGACAACAAAGTTGCTTGGGAGTATAATTCTTGGAAAGAGGTTATAGGGTAAACATCAGTAAAAGGAAAAAGAAAAGAAGGGTAATTGAGTGAGTCAAATTACAGCAGGTGATGTTTGAGAATTAGATTAAGAAATAATATGCTGAAAGTAGTAGACAAGGTGTAATATTTGAGAAGCAAAATAGCTGATGATAGCAGAAGTAAAGAAATATAAAATGTAGACTAGCAGTAACAAAACAAAATGTTTCTAAAAGAAAAATATGTTAACATAAAATGTAATTTTAAGTGTTAGGTTTTATGAAAGTTTTTGGAGTGTAGACTTACATGGAAGTGAAATGTGGTTGTGAAAAGGTTCTGACAAGAAAGGAAAAGAAGCTTTTGAAGTTTGGTTTTAGACAAGAATATTGAAGATTACACAGATAAGGTAACCAATGAAGAGGTACTGAGTCAATTCAGAAGACGTACTGAATCTGATCAAGGAAAAAAAGTGTGTTATAGCACAACTCGACTGAAAGAAGATATTGATTGATAGGACACATTCTTAGGCTCAAGGAATAGTCAGTTTGATAATGGATGGCAGTGTGAGAGGTAAAAACTGTAAAGGAAGACCAACGCAGACTACAGAAAGCTGGTTCAGGTGGATGTAGATTGCAGTAGTTATGCAAAAATGTAGATTGCAGGAATTATGCAGAAATGAAGGTTGCATATGATAAACTTGTATGGAGAGTTGCATCAAACTAGTTTCTGGACTTAGACTGAAGACAACAACATGGTAAGAACTGGTGAGAACAAGTTTTCACACTCAGTAGAATGCTGATAAATTAATCCTTATTGAGTTGACAATCATTCCTTGTGTATACTAATGGAATTGTCTGAAATGGCATACTGTTGCCTAGTTGGTGATAATACAATACTTAAATATTTTACTGTTAACTGAAAAAGACCCACTTCATTTGGTCTTTATCTTAATTTATTTAAACTCTTAACCACTCTTAAATCCACTGAAGTATTCAATAATACCCTAATCAATATATACAATAAATGTAAGCCAGGCTGTGTTTGTTGCACTCTTTACTGGGATCATAACATAATGCTTCACCTGCCAAACTGTACGACTTAGGATTTGCACTATCCGTACACTGATGTTTTTTTCATGAACTTGCAATAATTGTTTTTCATAAAACTAACTGATCGTAACTATTTAGTTCATTTTATAATTTCGTTTCTTCAGCAGTTTGTCTATGCCTGCTTGCTGGGTGCCTCAGTTGATCACATTTTTTCTCAATCTTCTGTTGTGAAGCTAAACATGCTTCTCATTCCTCAGCTATTTTATTCCTTTGCTGTTCTTTATGTTTTGTTCTTTTGAATTCATCACTGGCAAGATATCCTTCTCTTTTACGTTTAGGCCTCCTGTTAAATGTTAATATTACTTAAACGCTAGAATTCCACTTAATACTTTACCATCCTTAAGCAATTCAGTTTCACTTACATTTATTTCAATTTCTAACACTTTCAGTGTTCCTTAATCCACTCTAACCAATTTCTAAAAGTTTAATGGATTTCCAAAAGTTCACCGACACATGCATCTCTCTACTGGAGTGTTTTTTTATGTGTGTGTACTTTTGTTAGAAAAAGAGCAAGATCTTGAAAGGTAGTGTGAATACAGTTTTCTGTTACTGTCACATATGCCCATGCTTCATACGTTAGTCCGCAGTAGGTGAGTCATTGCCTTGCCTTTATGCTACACATTTTCTCAGAAATAATATTGGACTACTGTCACGTGATCGATGAACACTGGTGAAACATATCATGTATTATTTATTACTCTCTCTATGGGTGAACACTCTTCTTCCATGCTTAATTTTACTGCTCCATTCATCAATTACTTTTGCTCATATTTAAAGCTGCTACTGTTTATACACACTGACCAACAAAAGTGTAATTCTAGTGTATAGTTCTGAAAGTTACAAACAGAGACTTACTGTTCCTGAAGCCAGGGTTCAGTGTAGCACAGAACTATTGGTTTATCCACAGTGCTTAACAGGATATATTATGTAAGATTTAAATCTTAACAATTGCATCTTTTAGTTAGGGATTGATAGTTCATTTGTGGTGATGTCCACAGACAGGTTTCCCATACAAGGATCTCCGCTTAAATGAAAATTTGCTGGTTGAGCTACATATTATAAGGTGCGTTCAAAAAGAAATGAGCCAGAGGCATAATTACAGACCGGCTGCTGTGGCTGAGTGGTTTTAGGTGCTTCAGTCCAGAACCGCACTGCTGCTACGGTCACAGGTTCGAATCCTGCCTTGGGCTTGGATGTGTGTGATGTCTTTAGGTTAGTTAGGTTTAATTAGTTCTAAGTCTAGGAGACTGATTACCTCAGATGTTAAGTCCCATGGTGCTTAAAGCCATAATTACAGAAACCAATACCTGAATGTTAGAAGTATTGACCCTGGCTGTTGAGACACTTGTCCCACAGTGATACAAGGCAGTGAATGGCTGTCTCATAAAATTCCCGGGGCTGCGATGTTAACCAGTTCTGCACATATATCTGGAAGTTGTCGACCGAGGTGAATCGTTTGCCCCTCAGAGCCTTTTTAAGGGGACCAAAAATGACATGATCACGGGAGAGAGGTCCGGACTGTATGGAGGGTGGCCGAGAACATCCCATTTGAATTGCAGCAGGAGTGCCGCGACTGTGTTGGCCGTATGAGACTTTGCATTGTTGTGGAGCAGAATTAGTACACAGGTGAGATTGCCTGGTTGTTTTGATTTGATCGCTTGGTGAAGGGTGGTCAAGATTTGCAAGTAACACTGGGCATTCACTGTTGTCCCGTGCTGGAGGAAGTGAATCAGAAGGGGGTATCTTAGGTCAACGAAGAACATCAGGATAACCTTTCCTGCACTTGTGTGGATGACGATGTCCAGCTGTGTATGTGGAACTAGTTAACCCATAGCCCCAGGAATTTTATGAGACAGCCATTCACCACCTTGTGTCACAGTGGGACAAGAGTCTCAACTGCCAGAGTCAATACTTCTGTCATACAGGTACTGGTTTCTGTAATTATGCCTCGGACCCATTATTTATTTACTGCTATTTTTCATTTCTGTTATGCCACTTATGTTTGAATGGATGAAAACTGTACTTATGCTATTGCCTGTTATTATCTAGGACATCTAGTCTTTTGACTTTTTGATTTTTAGACATAGCCTAAAAAGGTTTGTGATCCAGCTGCTATGCTAACATAATACAAGGTGTGTTTTTTAAGTAACAGCCGTTTGAACATAAGTACACAACGAAAGGTTATTTCAAAAAAAGTAAATTTATTTTCAGAAAGTACATACTTCACTCTATTTTTTGACACAGTTGCCAAGTTTGTTCAAACATGTATCATACCCCTCAACCAATTTTAAAATACCATCTTCATAAAAACTTGCCGCCTGCTCCAATAACCAAGAGTTCACTGCCGTTTTCATGTCTTTGTCATCATCATTGTAACGGTTGCCACTGAGGTGGAAGAACAGATGGTAATCGCTCAGTGCAAGATCAGGACTGTAGGGTGGCTGGTCTAAAACTTCCCAGCCAAAACTGTCCAATAAATCACGGGTCTGACATGCAGTGTGAGGTCTTGCATTGTCGTGGAGAAGGACAATTCCCTTTGTCAGCATGCCACGTCTTTTGTTTTGAATTACTCTGCGTAGCTTTCTCAGGGTTTGGCAGTTTGCTTCTGCAATGATAGTGGTTCCTTGTTGCATGAAGTCGACCAACAAAACACCATGCCTATCCCAAAACACTGACGCCATGAGTTTGTGCTGGGACAGAGTCTGTTTGACCTTCACCTTTACAGGCGAGTGTGTGTGTGTGTGTGTGTGTGTGTGTGTGTGTGTGTGTGTGTGTGTGTGTGTGTCCATTCCATGCTCTGTTGCTTTGATTTGGGCGTGATATGCAAAACCCACGTTTCGTCTCCAATTACGATCTGACTCAAGAAGCTGTCACCTTCTTTGTGATAATGAGTCAAGAACTTCATTGCACACTCAAATCTTTGGTATTTGTGGTTCTCTGTTAGGAGTTTCGGGACCCAATGGGAGCACAGTTTCCTAAACTTTAGGTGTTCAGAAACAATGTTGTAAAGCACTGATCTCGACACGTCAGCAAATTTGTTTGAGACACCTGTTATTGTGAAGCGCCTGTTCTCATGAATCCTCGCTTCAACTGAAGCCACCAAATCGTCTGTAATCAAAGAAGGGTGATCGGAGCGGTTCTCATCATGGACGTTGTCATGCCCATCTTTGAATTCTTGTACCCACTTACGCACTTTCCTTTCACTCGTAACAGTATCACCATACACTTCACAAATCTGTCGATGAATTTCTGCAGCAGACAGGTTCCTTGCTGACAAAAACTGTATCACTGAGTGAACCTCACAAACGACGGGCAAGTTGATAGTCAGGCACAGAGCAGAACCGTACAGGTTAGCTACAGAGCTAAAACTGAGCAGTTGTTCCCGAGGCATGCTGGTACACAACACATGCACTTGTTGCAGCATGTGTGCGAACTGCTAGTGTCTGCAACAAAACAGACCTTACACAGAAAACAAGCCTCATATTATCTTCTGGTAATGGCACATAAGTCTTGTTACCCATTTCACCAATCACTTCCTTTAGAACTAATTGCTTCCCCCACCCATTTAGATATAAGAGGTGTGTTCAAAAAATTCTGGAACTTTGTCCACAAAATTTTTCTGCTCTTGCCTTTTAATTATAGTGCATGGCCTCCTCTGACATACTCTCCTCCATGATTTATACACAGCTCCCAATGCCGTTTCCACTTACAGAAGCAGTCTTGGTATGACTCTTGCTGGATTGCGCAACGCGCCGTCAGCAGATTTTCTTTTATCTCATCTATCATTGCAAATCTTCGTCCTTTCAACAGGTTTTCCAACTTCGGAAATAAAAAGAAGTCTCCAGGGGCCAGATCTGGAGAGTACGGAAGATGAAGCAGCACAGTGATTTCATTTCTTGTGCAGTAATCACACATCAAAAGGGATGAATGTGCAGGAGCATTATTGTGATGCAAGAGCCATGAATTGTTTCACCACATTTCAGGCCTTTTCCTTCTGACATTTTCTCGGAGACGTCACAGCACGTCCCAATAGTACCAGTGATTAGCAGTTTATCCCTGTGGCATGAATTCATGATAATCTAACTCTTCAAAGTCTAAGACCTAATGAGCTTTTTATTTTTGTCTTGGAGAACCATTTCCAACCCGTTGTGAGGACTTAACCTTGGTCTCAACTTCATAACCATAGACCCATGTCTCATAAACAGATATGATTCTCTTAAGGAACATCTTGTTCTCATTTGCGCAATCCAAAAGCTCTTCACATATTGCGAGGTGAAGGTCTTTCTGGTCTTCTCACTAGCTGTGGGATGAACTTGGCAACAACATGGTGCATTCCAAAATGCTGTGTCAGGATTTCATGACATGATCCAACTGAAATGTTACATTCTTCTACAATCTCTCGGACAGTCAGTCTTTGATTGGCACCACAACGTCACTGACATTCCTGATGTGAGCGTCATCGGTAGACATCGAAGTGCGTCCTGAATGAGGGTCATCTTTAACTTCCATCAGGCCATTTTTAAACCATGTGACCAACATGTAACACCAAGCAAGGGTTAAGCACTCATCACCGTATGTTTTCTGCATCATTTGGTGTCTCTCTGTAAAGGTTTTCTTGAGCTTCACACAAAATTTAATGTAGACAGGTTGCTCCTCTAAATCTGTCATCTTAAAATTTGCAAACTGTGTAACACAGTATTTACAGACAACAATAAAACTTACGCCAGTTACAGATTAAACACAGGCATGTGCAGGTAAGCCCAACGGCATTTCTCTCCAACACACCATTGGTGCAAAATTACGGATGTTGCGGAATGTTTTGAATAGACCTTGTAAGTCTTTTATCATATGGAATGTGCAAGAAATACTGTTTACATCCATCACAATAATTTTTTTTTGATATATTTGCTTATTTTCTCAAACTAGTCATTTGTTGCCTGTGCAAGACGGATCAATCAGAAGCAGCAGATCATGCACTGGGACCAGGGAACTGCCAAATTCTTTTCATTTTAGCAAGATCTGGTTATTACTATGCTAGTATAATAAAATTGGGTGGATAAAAAAATCTGCTCACCAAACAATGGCAGTAGAAAACCCATACAAAAGGTAAGGAAATGTGCAAGCTTTCGGAGCCAGTGGTACCTTCCTGTGGCAGAAGGATTGAAGGGGAAGGAAGAGGGATGAAGGAAAAGAACTGATGAGGTTTAGGAAATGGGGAGAGTTACGGGAAAGTTGCACAGAATCCTGAGTTAGGGAAGACTTACCATACAGGATGAGGAGGAAAGAGAACTGTCCCCAAGAGTCAGTCTTTCCTTCCCATCTCCTCTGGTAAGTTTCCCCTGATCAGGGTTCTGGGCTTCGCAGGAGAGCTTCTGTAAAGTTTGGAGGGTAGGAGACGGGATACTGGCAGAAGGACAGGGCGTGAGTTGTTCTTGGGTAGCTCAGTTGGTAGAGCACTTGCCCGCGAAAGGCCAAGGTCCTGAGTTTGAGTCTCAGTCTGGCACACAGTTTTAATCTGCCAGGAAGTTTCATATCAGCGCACACTCCGCTGCAAAGTGAAAATCTCATTCTGGAGCCATCACTTTGTGTCAAAACACCAAAATTTTTGCCTTACGCACCTAAAAGGAAATTCTGCACAAAATGAATTAATTATACTGATGGATTTTGCTGAGAATTATTAATTTGTTGTTCAAGATGCTGTGCAAGGATTTCACTGCGTGAATAGTCAGGCCACATTACATCCATTTGTTGTCTATTTTGGTGGCAAAGAATGTCAGAGTATTCGCATTTGTATGATCAGTGACTGTCTTTGTCATGATACAATTGCTACCCATGCCTTCCAAATAAAATTAATAGCATATTTAAAGACAAAGATTGAATACATTAAGAACTTTTATTACTCTAGTAATGGTTGAGCTGCTCAATATAAGAATTTCAAAAATTTCATCAATTTATATCTGTACAAAAAGGATTCTGGCATCACTACAGAATGGAATTTTTTTGGAATAAACAACAGTAAATTGCATTGTGATGGTATTGGGGAACAGGAAAAATACTAGCAGCCCGTGCTAGATAGCAAATGCTCTTAGATAAGCAAATATTGACTCCATATGATTTGATCAAATTCTTTGATGGTAGTATTCCAGGCATAAAGATTTTTTTCATGTACAAAAATAAGAAACTGAAAAAATTCAGCCTGGTCAAGAAACAAGTTTTGCCTGGGGATATACAATTTCTGGAATGAGAGAGAATCACCAATGTAAGCCAATTAATTGTAATCTGCTCAGAGCAAGCAGAGTTTCCAATGGAGCTACAGCATTCACAGTTAATGCCTTCAGAGAAGATGAAGAAATTCCAGCAATCTAAATTGCAAGTTTACAACTAGGACAGTATGTTGCTTGTGTGTATGATAATTTTTGGTGGGTTGGAAATGTGTGTGAAGTTTCACACAAACAACAAAATGTCCTCATCAGCTTTATGTACCCACACAGTTCTGCTCGTTCCTTCCACTAAATCCCTAAGTTTTCCCGTGGTGTGGTTCAGCATAATAAGTTGTCTACATGTATTAAACCAAATGACCAAATGTTTGCTAGAACTTTTAAAAAAGCCTAGCAAACCTGGCCCATTTACATCAAAGTACATGACGCGAAGATGAGTAGCCTCTCTTTAAAAGCCCCTAAAAATTCAACCACTGAAGGTACTGTACTGAAATTTGGTATATAACCATCTAAGACCATATAGAACATTCACACCAAATTTCATTAGATCTGGAGGTGTTCGAGTGGGAACCCCTGTATTAATTTTTATAAAGAAGGATCCCACATTTCCATATCACTAATGGAACATTGAGCACATATCGTACCAGTCTTTGAATTCATCAAACACTAAACATTTCCATATCACTAATGGAACATTGGGCACATATCGT
Organism: Schistocerca serialis cubense; assembly: GCF_023864345.2. Taxonomy (NCBI): domain Eukaryota; kingdom Metazoa; phylum Arthropoda; class Insecta; order Orthoptera; family Acrididae; genus Schistocerca; species Schistocerca serialis. Next base: position 1,038,566,466 of record NC_064638.1, on the reverse strand, counting down.
ACCAGTCTTTGAATTCATCAAACACTATCTGCAAAGTTTTATGTGATCGTTTTTGTGAACTGCGTTTGCTGCCTCTCTGGTTTCTTTAGGTATGCTGTGATTAATAAACTTATTATTTGTTACTGATTTGTTATGTAGTTCATGGTTTGTTAATTTTTGTTTCAAGAATGATATATCTTTTATTAAAACTGAGCCAATATTGCATGATGAAGTTTTTAGGTTTGATTTTTTGTCTACACATTGTAAACAAAATCAGATCTTTCAGTTTGGGTTGGTATTCACACGACTGTAATGATTGACAGAAGCACATCATACCTATCTTGGCTCAGTTTTTGCACAAGCATAGTTCCAAGCCCATCTTTACTCGCATGACTTGTATGTTTTCATAACAAAGAGTTTGCAAGGTCCATGAAACCACTTACTTGTTTACTTGGGTTGTGTCTTAATTTTAGTCACTTATGATACAATGTAATATGAAATTTATTTGAAAATTCCTTGCTGCTTTGTGTATAGTTTTGTTTAATAACTATATTACCCCCTTATTTGAGTGATTTGGCAATTTCCTTGTTGATTGTACCCTGCATTACATTTATACATGCAAGTATTCCACTGTTGAGTGCAACATTTTAATCATACTTTGATTTTCATGCCGTAACATAATTTGATTTATGCAGAGCAGCTTGTAAATGAATGTGTTCATATGTTTTAGCTCAGAAACAAAATATAACTCTGGCAGTGGCTGGCCCTCTTTTTATCAGAGCATTGATGGAAGTGTCATACAACGTTTAGATACGAGCCATGGTATGATTCGAACTGAAGTTCTGTGTCACAATGTAAGTTTAATTTACCACAATGTTTCATCTTTATGAAGTATGCTGCCAATTGTACACAAGGTAGTACCTGTTCCAATTTCATGTTTGAAACAACGTGTGTTTTGCAGTTTCTGACTGGAGTATGAAGTTACTTTTTCTTTCCACACCTAGTAAATTATTAATGTTAATCCAAAACAGAAGAGAAATCTGACAGTTCAAGTGATGAACAAGTTTAAATTTGTTTATACAGATTGAAAAACAACAATATAAAAAGCACTAACTCCATATATTGTTGTGCCTTAATAGTGATTCAATTGTAAAATTATTATTTTTTTCCCAAGCCACATCAATAACTACTCTTGTGATGTGTCTCAGTGGCTTAGTGGTTAAGTAAAAAACTGCAGATCCTAAAGTCTGGGGATTTTTATCCATTATTTATCATGTCTTCCACATCTTTCAACATTTGCTACTGTGAAGAATGCTGAGCCACACTGTGGTTCTGAATCCATATCAAACTGTATAACTGGATGTGTAAGTAAGTTACATAGTTGCAGTCGATGCTGAGAGAAAGAGTGGGTAACACTCTTGTGTCAGAAGAAAGATTTAAATATGCATTACAACCAATGTTGTGCCATCAAAAAAAGCAACAACCTTGCCTTAAAAAAAAAAAAAAAAAAAAACACCCTACATTCCAAGAACAAATAAAATACAAATTATGAGGTAAAACAAATAAGTCTGATAAGCAAATGCTATTCAACTCCCTGATGATAATAGCTGTGAGACACATGATATTAGATTGAAGCCATTGGCTACTAAATTCAGTTAATTCTTACTGAAAGTAGCAGAAAACCCGAGAACAAAAAACAAAGTTTCAAAAGCAGATTCATTATAATGTACTTAGGCATGCATTACATGCCATACTCCACCAGCAGAGATCAGTTTTGCCTTTCCAACTGTTAAAGAAATCACAAAAATCATCAGATTACTAAATATCAGTAATTCTTCTGACTGTGATGGTTTTTCAGCCAAACAGTTAAAGCTTTTGCTGATCTGATTGTAACCCTCCCCCCCCCTCCCCCCCCCCCCCCCCCCAATTGTAATCAATTGATGTGTCGACATGTATTTCCTGAAAGACTGCAATATGGAGTTGTAATAACCATTTATAAAAGTGGGAATAAGAAAGTAAGTAAAGACCCATCTCCCACCTTTGCAAATGTCTCTAGAATGTTGCTTATTACAGAATACTGAACCTCTTTTACGATACTAACCCTTTAACAACTTATCAGCTAGGCTTGCATTAAGGATTTTCTACATACAAACTAATATAAAAATTCAGTTATGGTAGAACCAAGAAAGAAAAATTATTTAGTTGGCATTTTCTGTGCTCTTGGCGAAGCATTTAATTATGTATATCATAAAATTTTACTGTAGCAGCTGACACATTATGGCAGCTAACGCTTTCTGGCATCCTCATTGTGTGGGTGGAGTCATACTTAATGACAGAAAGCAAAGGATTTCAGTAAAATATGATATGACAGAAATAAAACGACATTCAGAGTGAAGCATAACTATGGTATATCAGAATGTTTGGCAGTTACTCACATTATGCAGACAAATAAAAATGATTTATAGAACCAGAGGTAGAGTGAAATGAAACACTATGTGTGAAATTTCTATGCATAAAGAAATGATCGTTAAATGAAGACCCTACGCTGTCAACAGGCATTGATATACATCAACAGGGACATTGAAAATGTGTGCCCCAACCAGGACTCGAGCCCAGGATCTCCTGCTTACATGGCAGACGCTCTATCCATCTGAGCCACCAAGGGCACAGAGGACAGTGCGATTGCAGGGATTTATCCCTTGCACACTCCCTGTGAGACCCACATTCCGAACTTAATGTCTACACACTATATCCGTAGTGCCCCTGCTCGTTACACTCATTACTCGCGGCAGATGATCTGACTGAGATCTGTTAGAGGTCGGGCAATGCATGTGCATCTGCACAGAAGAAGAAGGTCAATGGCCAGTTAGCATTAACTATATATGGAGATAGTATCTGTTCTTTCGGACACGTCCATATCCATGCATAAAGGTGGATATTATGCTGAAGTGTGTAGTAAGGGTATTGTGTAAAGGCAATAACTTACATCTTGCAGATGAATCTTTGGGAACTTCACGATTCTTACAATCACATTCCAATACATTTCCATTTGTATTTAATATTGTTGTTGTTGTGGTCTTCAGTCCTGAGACTGATTTGATGCAGCTCTCCATGCTACTCTATCCTGTGCAAGCCTCTTCATCTCCCAGTACCTACAGCAGCCTAAATCCTTCTGAATCTGCTTAGTGTATTCCTCTCTTGGTCTCCCTCTACGATTTTTACCCTCCATGCTGCCCTCCAGTACTAAATTGGTGATCCCTTGATGCCTCAGAACATGTCCTACCAACCGATCCCTTCTTCTAGTCAAGTTCTGCCACAAATTCTCTTCTCCCCAAATCTATTCAATACCTCCTCATTAGTTATGTGATCTACCCATCTAATCTTCAGCATTCTTCTGTAGCACCACATTTCAAAAGCTTCTATTCTCTTTTTGTCTAAACTATTTATCGTCCATGTTTCACTTCCATACATGGCTACACTCCATACAAATACTTTCAGAAATGACTTCCTGACACTTAAATCTATACTCAATGTTAACAAATTTCTCTTCTTCAGAAATGCTTTCCTTATCATTGCCACTCTACATTTTATATCCTCTCTACTTCGACCATCATCAGTTATTTTGCTCCCCAAATAGCAAAAATCCTTTACTACTTTAAGTGTCTCATTTCCTAATCTAATTCCCGCAGCATCACCCAACTTAATTCGACTACATTCCATTATCCTCGTTTTGCTTTTGTTGATGTTCATCTTATACCCTCCTTTCAAGACACTGTCCATTCCGTTCAACTGTTCTTCCAAGTCCTTTGCTGTCTCTGACAGAATTAATATGTCATCGGCGAACCTCAAAGTTTTTATTTCTTCTCCATGGATTTTAATACCTACTCCAAACTTTTCTTTTGTTTTCTTTATTGCTTGCTCAATATACAGATTGAATAGCATTGGGGAGAGGCTACAACCCTGTCTCAACCCCTTCCCAACCACTGCTTCCCTTTCATGTCCCTCAACTCTTATAACTGCCATCTGGTTTCTGTACAAATTGTAAATAGCCTTTCGCTCCCTGTATTTTACCCCTGCCATGCTCAGAATTTGAAAGAGAGTATTCTAGTCAACATTGTCAAAAGCTTTCTCTAAGTCTACAAATGCTAGAAACATAGGTTTGCCTTTCCTTAATCTTTCTTCTAAGATAAGTCGTAGGGTCAGTATTGCCTCACGTGTTCCAACATTCCTGCGGAATCCAAACTGATCTTCCCCAAGATCGGCTTCTACCAGTTTTTCCATTCATCTGTAAAGAATTCGCGTTAATATTTTGCAGCTGTGACTTATTAAACTGATAGTTTGGTAATTTTCACATCTGTCAACACCTGCTTTCTTTGGGATTGAAATTATTATATTCTTCTTGAAGTCTGAGGGTATTTCGCCTGTCTCATACATCTTGCTCACCAGATGGTAGAGTTTTGTCAGGACTGGCTCTCCCAAGGCTGTCAGTAGTTCTAATGGAATGTTGTCTACTCCTGGGGCCTTGTTTCGACTTAGGTCTTTCAGTGCTCTGTCAAACTCTCCACGCAGTATCATATCTCCCATTTCATCCTCATCTGCCTCCTCTTCCATTTCCGTAATATTGTCCTCAAGAACATCACCCCTGTATAGACCCTCTAAATACTCCTTCCACCTTTCTGCTTTCCCTTGTTTGCTTAGAACTGGGTTTCCATCTGATCTCTTGATATTCATGCAAGTGGTTCTCTTTTCTCCAAAGGTCTCTTTAATTTTCGTGTAGGCAGTGTCTATCTTACCACTCATGAGATAAGCCTCTACATCATTACATTTGTCCTCTAGCCATCCCTGCTTAGCCATTTTGCATTTTTGAGACGTTTGTATTCCTTTTTGCCTGCTTCACTTGCTGCATTTTTGTATTTTCTCCTTTCATCAATTAAATTCAGTATCTCTTCTGTTACCCAAGGATTTCTTTTTAATAACAATAACAAATTTAAGATTAAGTCCAAGAGTCACAATTATAATACAAGAAGTAAAAATAATTTCACACTAATAATCTTGTTAAACAGATTTTAATTTTTCTACTTACCTACAGTTAATAGCATCCTCTGAAATCAGTTAACTTACATACATGTCTAGTATGAAATAACAGGTGAAAACAGCAGCAAAGCAGTGGAAAAAGCATTGTCTTTTTAAGGCTCCTGGTAAAAACGGAACTGTTGTAGGCACACTTTGTTGTCTGGCTGGCTGACTATTAAAAACTGTTTTTCTGAGGAATGTCACATACTAAAATCTGTGGTCCATTAGTGGTGTACAAATTGATAGCTTCCAAGTCATCAGTGCATTCAAAATCTATGGCCATTTGTGTCACATATTTTGATATTTGCAAACTCACTCATCAAAACCTAGGGTAAGGTGGTACAGTTTCGATATAGGTACAATTCCAATCAAGATAAGGTTTCATGCCATTTTTTCAGTTTTGTAGTGTTGGTAGAACTTGCCTTCATGTGACGTTGCAATGTGGATGGTTTGTGCAGTTCTTCCTATCATTTCTCTGAATACACCAGTTTGTGCTACAGAGATATATTTTTTTTCTTTTTGAGAGGTAAGTGAAGTTACTAAGTTTTAAGCATTCTTATAAAATGACTGGTTTTCAAGTGCTTATAAATTCTGAATTAGTGCCGTTACAGACTTGTTTCCTGTTTCCATGTGTTCTGGGGCATCTAAAGAAAACGATTGTGTGACATGTGCTGCCATCTCTTGGTACAGCTAAGTATTATTTGTTCATGATTTAACTCTCACCAATAGTATATTTTTGATCAGAAAAAAAGGTATAGTTTTGATACCGTAATACAATTTTGATCAATGCAGTTCTTTAGTTTAGTCTGTCAAGACTGGTTACTGTAGATGTATTATACACAATTACTGCAAATAAGTTCTGCATATTTAAACATATTTTTAAAAGCAAACCCCCTTATTTCCCCATGAGATGCCCCGAACAACCAGGGGGAAAAAAAACTGCAATAAATAGAGTCCAACTGCATTACATTGAGTCTTTCAGCTACATCATAATTATATGATATTCCTCTCAGCACTCTGCATTGTAAAATACAAATTTAAAAAAAAATGCAAGCTGGATTACCTCTAACTATAAAAAACAGAATAGGTCATCCAGCGGTACTCAATTCTGAAATGGAAGATGGTTTGGTCTAGAGAGCTTTATTCCTAGAAAAGTGAGGATTGGGTCTGACGCTGCTTGAGTTAACAAGAGCTGCATTTCGGTTGGCTGAGAAAAATACTTTGAAACATCCATGGAACACAGAAAGCAAGGTTGCTGGAATCGATTCGATTCGTTTGCAGCATTTATTACGAGACAAGCTAACCTTAGCCTGCGAAAAACTGAGGGTCTTTCAAGAGCCACAGCTGATGGCTTAAATAATGCGGAAGTAAGGAAATATTTCAAAGCTTTCCTCTTAACAACGGACCACAAAAGTAGATAGTCGTAAAAGTAAGTGATAAGTTTTTTCATTAACAAATATGGAAGGAGAGTGAAATTTGACTGTTACTGCACACATGAATGCATCTGATATGTATTTACCACCAATGATAATTTTCAAAGGAGTGAGGATTTGCCCTGAATTTCAAGACTGGATACTTCCTGGTTCCATTAGGGAAATGAGTGAATTGGGGTACATTAATGAAGAACTGTTTATGATTTGACTTCGACACTTCAAGAAATACCAAACAGTGGTTAGTGTTACAGTTCTTGTTATTGAAAACCATGGCAGGCATACTAGCTTGGATGCTGTAGAATATTGTCAGGAAAATGCGATGGAACTTTTGGGATCGCTTACACACAGTACACATGTACTACGGCCATTAGACATAATTTCCTTCAAGTCTCTAAAGGCACAATATCAGAGAAATTCAATTGAGTCGACTCATTGTAATCCCAATAATCCCAATGAAAGCATTACAAAACAAAGATTCTGTACTATTTTCTGTGATGCCTGGAGGAAAACTGCCTCTGGTGGATGTACAATCAAGAGGTACCAGTGCATAGGAATAATGCCCTTCTGCACAGACATTGTTTCCAAGGAGAAATTTGCACCTTCAATCCCCACCAAACAAGCTACTACCAGCATTCTGGTTTGAAGTGTGCATATCTCTAAAAGATGTAACAGAAGAAGACGGCAAATCCATAAAACCAGCATTCAGTACCATTTCTCAGCACAATGCTGTCAAGAACATTTTGCCAATTCCAGAGAAAAAAGTATCGTTTTGGAAAAGGAAAACACAGACATCAATTCGACTCATTTCAGATGCAAACCTGTAAAACCTCTGCAGCAAAAGAATCTTTTTCAGCAGGGACCAAACAAAGAAATAAACAAATGCAAGAACAATAAACAGAAATGTAATCTATGAAAAATAATTAAAGAAGTATTAAAAGCTTCAAATTGCCAGCAAACAAAAAAAATAATTATGCATTTTGTGTTATAACCTTTAATCACCAATAATTGCGTGGATATTCAAACACATTCACTTAGAAACAACAGCTGGTTACATGATAACAACTCAGTATCTCTTATTCGACTGCCGTGCCGTGACATGCGGCCGGCACCATTTGTAGCTAGGTGGTGCTCCCGCGCTCAGCCGAGTTGCGGAGCGCCTCTATCGCCGTTTGTGCGAACTGTCGTGGCGGCACTGTTAAATGTCGTGGCACTGTCACAACACTTTTCCCCCCTTGAAAAAAAAACACTCACTTCCTTGGAGACATGGACAGTGCGGAGACATCCATGGCCTCTTGTGAGGCCCCGAGAAGATTCCACGGAGAGACACAAGAGTATGGTCGAAAATGTCCAGGACGGAAGCTCGTGCGTGGAACGTGCCTCCTGGACGAGATGATGGGTGAAAACTCCGGAGCAGCATCCATAGGTGTCGTGGTCCTGGGTGTGTGCTTCAGCGAGATGGGTCCCGGAGAAGGCGGCGTCGCGACTGGGGCCGGTTCCGGTGTACTCGGAAGCGGTAGTGACGTCGGCTGCATCAACACGTATGGTAGATCGGCAGCAGCGACAGGACTGGCTTCTCGGGCTGGTGGAGGTGAAGGAAGGGGCGGTGGCACCGGCGTGGCCACCACTCGTGGGTGCACCTGGTCGTAATGGCGAACAACCATGCCGTTGTCCGTACGTATTTCACAAAGCCGGCGGCCACGAAGAGCCTTGACCACCCCTGGAATCCATTTAGGGCGAGATCCATACCCTCATGCCCACACGTCGGCACCCCCCGAGTATTTTCCCGCACTAGGGGACACAGCACAATGGCTGACAGGGTGAAGCAGGTGCAGTAGAGTGTGCGGTTGGCGGCCATGCAAGAGTTCAGCAGGGCTGCGATCACCCAGAGGCGTGAAGCGATAAGAACTCAGAAATTGCAGCAGAGCGTCATCTGTGGAAAAATCACTAAGGAATTTTTTCATCTGGCTTTTGAAAGTGCAGACAAGGCGCTCGACCTCCCCATTCGATTGCGGATGGAAGGGCAGTGCTGTAACATGATAAATCCCTTGTCCAGTAGAAAAATCACGGAAGGCCTGCAAAGAGAACTGAGGGCCATTGTCCGTGACAATCATGGATGGAAAACCGTCTAGTGCAAAGATTTTGGACAAAGCCAGCGTTGTCGCCACAGTGGTGGGCGACGGACATCAAACAACAAAGGGAAACTTCGAGAAGGCGTCAATCAACAGTAGCCAATAAGTACCGAGGAAGGGGCCGGCAAAGTCAACGTGCACCTGTTCCCATGGCTGCGCTGGATCAGGCCACGGAGAGGGCATTGTACGAGGTGCAGCCAGTTGTTGAGCACACTGACCACACACAGCAACCATGTGGGCAATGTCCGAATCAATACCGGGCCAATAAACGTGCCTGCGGGCCAGGGACTTAGTCCGAGAAATACCCCAATGGCCTTCATGCAACTGTTTGAGAACATCTTTGCGAAGAGAGGCTGGCACCATGACCCGTGGAAATGCGCCATCCGTGGCCAGAAGAACAACACCATCACGAACAGACAGACGAAGGCGCAAGGCATGGTAGTTGCGAAGGGGCTCCGATGCCCGGCCCTTGGTCCTGTCCGGCCAACCCCGTTGAACAAAAACGATCACCTGACGCAGGACCGGGTCCCACGCAGCAGCCGACGCGACCTGCGAACCTGTAAGTGGAAAACCCTCGACCGCACGACGTTCTTCCTCATCAATGTGGAAACAGAGTAGTTCATTACGATCGAAAACCGGGTCGGGGCCCATCGGTAACCACGACAATGCGTCAGCGTTGGTGTGCTGGGCTGTGAAGCGATAGTGAATCTCATAGTGAAAACGAGACAAGTATAAGGCCCAACGTTGCAGGCGGTGAGCTGCCTTATCCGGATGTGACGCCGATGGGCTGAACAGAGAGACCAGCGGCTTGTGGTCGGTGATGAGGTCAAACTTAGAACCATACAAAAAAACGCTGAACTTTTTTAGAGCATAAATGATAGTGAGTGCCTCCTTGTCAATTTGAGAGTAACGCCGTTGCGCTTCGTTGAGGGTCTTGGAAGCATAGGCGATGGGTCATTCCGACCCATCCTCATACCGATGGGCGAGAACAGCCCCTAGGCAATACTGTGACGCGTCAGTCGCCAGAACCAAGTGCTGACCCGGACGGAATGTGGCAAGACAAGGCGCCGACTGCAAATGAGCCTTCAGGCGGACAAAAACCTGCTCACACTCGTCGGACCAACAGAAAGGGATGTTTTTGCGTAACAGCTGATGCAGAGGATGAGCTACCACCGCCGCGGATGGAATGAATTTGTGATAATAAGCAATCTTGCCTAGAAACGCCTAAAGTTCTTTGACCGTAGACACCCAGCGTAGAGCGTTAATGGCTGCAACGTGCTGACGTAGAGGACATATACCCTCACGGGACAAGTGGAAACCAAGATACACAATGGAGGGTGGGAAGAACTGTGACTTGTCCAGATTGCACCTCAACCCAGCCGAATGCAAAACCCGAAACAGTGAACGCAAATTGCGAAGGTGCTCCTCAGTGGACGCCCCTGTGACAACAATGTCATCCAGATAGTTGATGCAGCCGGGAACGGAAGCTGTGAGCTGTTCCAAAAACCGCTGAAAAATGGCCGGCGTGCTAGCGACGCCAAATGGTAACCGCTGGTACTGATACAACCCACAAGGAGTAGTGATGACGAGAAATTCCTTGGAAGAAGCATCCAATGGCAATTGATGGTACGCCTCCGATAAGTCAGGTTTGGAAAAGAACTGGCCCCCAGCGAGCTTGGTAAATAACTCCTCAGGACGGGGAAGAGGATAAGTGTCAATGAGGCTCTGAGCGTTGACAATGGCTTTAAAATCACCACACAATTGCAGACTCCCGTTTGGTTTAGAAACCACCACAGCTGGCGATGCCCATTCGCTGGAGGTAACAGGAAGGAGAATCCCTGAAGCTGTTAACTTGTCTATCTCAGCCTTGACAGGTGCACGCAACGCCACCGGAATAGGGCGTGCCCGGAAAAACTTAGGGCGAGCTGTAGGTTTAAGAGTAATGTGGGCTTCAAAATCCTTGGCACGACCCAGACCAGCAGAGAACACGGACGAAAATTCAGAACACAATCCATCCAGCTGTTGATACGGAATATCCTCAGATATGAGGTGCACATCATCATCAATGGAGAACCCGAGCAACTGGAAAGCATTATAACCGAACAGGTTTTCAGTGCCCGCATGATCCACCACATAAAACGTGAGGGGCCTAACCACAGACTTGTAGGCAGTGGAAGCATCAAACTGGCCAATGATAGGAATTTTCTGTTTATTATAAGTTCTCAGATTTCGCGTAACTGGAGACAAGGGAGGGGAGCCCAACTCCAAATATGTGCGAGAATTAATGAGAGTTACTGCAGAGCCAGTGTCCACTTGCATGCAAATGTCTTTATCCAGAACACGAACAGTAACAAACAACTTATTTGTTTGAGAAAGCACACAGTTAACATCCATGTCCGATGCCTCGTCCTCGTCGACAGGAACTTTAGGGGACTGACACACAGAAGCAATGTGGCCTTTTTTCCTACATGAATTACACATGGCCCAACGTTTTCGACATGCGGCCCTGTCATGCTGTACGAAACAGCGTGGACAAGAAGGAAGTGCGAAACGAATCTGCTTCTGTGGTTGCTGTTTTTGCTGCGAGCGTTGCGTCCCAACGCGACGTTGTTTACGCGAGTGAACCGCCGCCACATCTTCGTTCTCCTGTGAAACAGGCAAATTGTCCGTGTCGAAAGTTGACTGTACAGCGCCTACATCACACCACGCGTCTATTTGCGCGCCAGCAGTGTGACACACTTCAAAGGATTGAGCGATGCTTAGAACTTCCGACAACGACGGGTTTGGCAGTTGTAGGGCACGTTGCCGAACTTCTTTATCAGGAGCAACCCGTAGAATAGCATCCCTAACCATTGAATCAGGATAAGACTCATGATGAGTGTCCGTGACAAACTGACATTTCCTACTCAGACCGTGTAGTTCTGCCACCCAAGGCCGAAAGCTAAGAAGTGTTGCCGCAAACACTTCTCATAATCCTCCCAGTCTTCAGCGGCCTCATCGTAAGGAGGGAATGGAGGCGGAGAAGAGGAAGACAGACAATGAGTAAGCGACGTCGACAACGCCTGAATAGCAGCCGTCAGCTGTGTTTGTTGTGCCTGAATAGCAGCCGTCAGCTGTGTTTGTTGTTCAATGAGCGCCTGCATAAGCTGTTCCATGTCTGCCCCGTCACGAACACACAAATCCACAACGCAGTGAAAATATCCGACCTCATCGCCAAAAAGTGTTATAACCTTTAATCACCAATAATTGCGTGGATATTCAAACACACTCACTTAGAAACAATAGCTGGTTACGTGATAACAACTCAGTATCTCTTATTCGACTGCCGTGCCGTGACATGCGCCGTTCGTAGCTAGGTGGTGCTCCCGCGCTCAGCCGAGTTGCGGAGCGCCTCTATCGCCGTTTGCACGTACTGTCGTGGCGGTACTGTTAAATGTCGTGGCACTGTCACAACATTTTGTTTCTTGAATTATTATAGTGCAGAATCATTGGCAAATGGTGACTGGATTCGCTGCCATAAATGTAAACATTTGGTACCATGAAGTTTGCGTCGATGTCCGAGGTAAAAAGTGCTTTTTGTGTGTAAGATGTCAGTGATCACAACTGTGCCTAGTGTGATTCATTTTTGAACAATTTTACTAAATTCTGTAACCTTTTCTTGTGTTTAAACTGACACTTGTAATGCCGTAATATTCGTGTTACATATTCATTAAATATCAAAGAACAAGTGCCATAATTTAAATTATTTCTTTCCTCAATATGTTTCCCATTACAATAGCATTTTTCTGAAATGATCAAAATTGTACCACCTTACCCTAGGGTACTTTCCATTGACGTAGAATCATGAAATTTGGCATGAAGCAAGGTTTCACAGTGTACTTAAAGGGAAAATGACCAGAAAATTGGTAATTTGTAATTATATCATATGAAAAGAATATTTAATTTGTCATTTGTGATTAACTTCAAACTTGAAATTTAAACATTCTCAAAAGTTTCAGAACCCTCAGGACCAATATCTTTGAAGTATCAATGAGCATGCAATGGCTGCTTTTGCTTATTGAAGTACAACTTGACTTGGTCCACATCCTTGAATAATCTTCTTCATAATTGGATTTATGGAACATGATATGTGAATGAATAAAGGACACAAGTATAATCTGTGGAACACACAACCGTATCTTCCTTCTTTTTATGGCTTTTCCATTGTAATTTCCACTTATTTGGCCTCATGGTCATTGGAATGTTAAAACACTAATCTTCACTCCCTTTCCCTTGTGTTTATTTTCCTTCCAATATTGTAGCAGTTTTCATTTTTATTATATCTACTTACTGTTGGTATCTTTGTTGATATACTGATCCAATAACGTGTAGAAAAAGTATACTTTTTCATAGCCTCCTGTGCCTCTCTAAAATACTTCCCAGTTCCGTTAACTTTTGTGGTAGAAAGCTCAGATTGTCCCTGTCTCATTTCGTAACAATGTGGAATATATGAAATCATGCTTTCTTCTCTCTGATATGCTTTTGGCTCCAGTGGGTTTACCCTATTCGAATGAGGAACTATCAACTCAGAATATGTTTAGAACTGCTCTTATTACAAACTGTGTTTCTTGTTCCGAAAGCTAGGAACGTAAATTTTCTGTTGTGTTTTATGTACCTATCGGATGTACTAAGCTGAGGTAAGTACTGGCCAGCCCCTCTATCTTTTTGTTAGTATTTATCTCATACTTTACAACTTTCACCAATGGTTTTCAATGTTTTAAATGAATTTTTCTTTTTTCAGTGCTCTGCTCACCTTGGTCATGTTTTCAATGATGGTCCAGAACCAACTGGTTTGCGCTACTGCATAAATGGAGTGTGTCTCAAATTTGTACCAGAATAAGTAACAACTATAAAAATAAAATTCATTTAAGAACAGTATAGCATAAATTTGTTCCAAAGCAAGTGGTTAGTTCAAAATTATAATAAATAAATAGGTAATCCTATGTGACACAAAACAGTATCAATAACTTAATTTTGATTTTTCATATCATATGCTGCACAAACTTGCCTCCCTATTTGACCTCCTGCTTGCTTAAAGTATTTGAACATTAAATCCAGAAAATGTTACAAAAGATAATGTATTGTGGCTTAATGATGCTTCAAAGTTGGACACTGTTCTAAGCTTTAGGAATGTGTTCTGCTTCGGCACACTAATTGTAAATCCCTTAGTAATTTGTCATAATAGACTTAAATAGACTGTTGTATTTATCCTTAACATTTTATGAAATAAAATCTACTGTGTCTAAGAGTTTCGCAGATCTTAATTGTGGAGTTGAGGATAAAAGCTCTTAATGATATACATTTAGCTGAAGTTCAATAGCTTAAAGTTAAGTGTAGAAGACTCCAAATTCATGATCTTAATCTGCTTGATTTTTCACACTTAAGTATGTTTACAATAGGGTCAAATTAGCATCCTGAAACCATTAGAAGACTAACATGGTAATGTAAAGATGACACCATATTTCATCTATTTGATATAATGGCTGATGGGGAATGATAGGCTGCCCTTGCTACTCAGTTAGCTCTGAGTCTGTGGTTGATAACTGGAAGAGATTAATCATTGGATAATGATGATTTCACTATTGCCCAGATAACGGTCTGGTGGATATGTTAAACAAAAAAAGTGTACCCTGTTTGTGGTGAGCTTTGTGTCCTGCCATTTATTACTCAATAACTGAGTGAGAATTTTTGATAATTACTTTCCATGTGAATTTAACATGACACAAATGACTGTATTGATCTCTAACAATAAGCCATAATGACAGTCCCTTGCTGTGCACATGGTGTTTGTTGTGATATGTTTATTTTGCTCTGAAGGACAGTATATTGATTGATCTATTCAGTGACTGGGTTGACTGCTAGTTTGTCACAAGAAGACATTTGTGACTCATTAAGTTGCTGTCAGAATAATGCACCTGGACTGCAACTACTGTATGACATTAACTGAATGTAGGATGTAGCTACATATTTATCTATACCGAAGTGAAGTACATGAGACCCAAACTGAGAATAAACATTAGTTCAGACCATATCATTGATTAGATTGTTTAAACTTAACATTTTAGTGTGAACTACATTATTAACAATAGCATACTTTCACCACCAACTTTTCAGTCAATTTTCCAAGGAGATGCTGGCTACTGAGGACATCTGCAGGTAAATCAGGTAGGCACAGTATACTACTCGTTTTTTACCTCATAAATTCAACCTGATCTTCTTCACTACTATGATCTCACCACAAGTTATCTGCTGTCAGAGGGCATGATAAGAGGTAAAGGTCCCTGTGTGCATGCACAACAAATGCAGGGAAGCCCTAGTGGCGAACATCAGCCCTCTCATTGTTATTGTGGTAGACGGTTTAATGTTCGTACTTCAGGAGCACCAAGTGACATGCCTAAAAGCTGCTGCATCATCTTGTGGCATGCATTTAAAGTGCGCATCATTTATGTTGGCTGCCGAGTTTAGGTTCGTTCTGCGCATCTGACATCACAAAACACAGTCAGCCAATGAACAGAGAACGACGTTGCCAGATCTCGACTGCAGTGCATAGCATGGACGAGTGTCTTCAGTTTTAGAAACGTTCAGTCATAAATAAAGTAATATAACAAAAGCAATGTCTTGATAGCAGACTTTCTTTTATACTGCTTTTTCACAATAAAGAACAGCGATAATTGTTTATTTCCTATTGTACTTCGACGAAGCGTGAGTAATTCACAGTTATACCAACAGTGTTTGTCAGTATTTTGGGTGACGTGTTATATCCTCATGGCATCCTCTATACGGACGAGCCGCGATAGCGTAACGGTTAAGGTGTTTGGCTTTGTGAAAGGTTATGAGTTCAAACCTTGTGCGGAGATTAATATTTTCATTATTTAAAAACAATATCGAAGTGCCTTACTTCACGAATTATATTCGTTTGAACGCAATTTTTTAAAATTTAAGTGCTTTGTCTCTTCATTAACCCTTTCGCTGCTGCAGACACATGCTCCCCGCATTCCGCGCTGTGGGCGATTTTGTCATCACTGCACTGCTCGCCTGTGCAGACACATGGTACTCATGTTCTCTTTCTTGTTTTTGCTCCACAGTCACAGTTTTACCAATGGTACTGAAATATATTCCTCTTCTGCAACTGTAATAAGCGACTTATTTAGACCAGACGCGTTTTTCTCTTTTGAAGCACCTTCAGTGGACAGTATTTTGTCTCCTCCATTGCCAAGTCACCTTTCGTAGTTTTGTGCTGCGGTAACACAATATTCAACGTTTGTGTTGGCTGATCAGTGTTTTAGCAAATAAATGATGTTTGTGTGTGCCACACACAAAAATTATATTTGACATAGCTCAGAGCACTTCACTGATAGACGGTATATTCAAGTCCTAATGTTTTTGTAAGTCCACAGTTTTGTTTAATGTATTTTGTCTACTTCCTTTTGATTGATTGAAGTGCTTTAAAATAAAGCCAAACGTGCTCAGTGTAAATAAATCTTTTGTTACAGTCGCGAAAGACGGACTATTTCTCAATAATACATACGACATCTATGTGGTACTTAAATGAGATATTGTTATACAGTAAATTTTATAAGAAATTTAGGTATCTTTCCACATTTCATTCTCAACATTGTGGCTACTAAAATCGACCATACGGAAAGTATACTCTATGGACTTTTACCTCTGCAAACTCTTCAAAATTTCATGCAATGGTTTACTATATTTAATGCTGCATAATAACTGCGTTGAACATCGAAACAAAATTAAGTCATTTATGGGGGGGAAGGTATCAGTCAAGAAGATGTGTAAAAATCTTAATTTTTGGGCCAAATAATTTATGTGGAATCGAATGATAAGAGTGTCAAAGCAGTCGGAACACGATGTGTCTGCACAGGCGAGCAGTGCAGTGACAAAATCGCGCACAGCGCGGAATGCAGGGAGCACGTCTTTGTAGCAGCGAAAGGGTTAATGCGGCCGTGGTGGCTTTACTTCATGAACTGCGCGCTCCCCCCTAAACGTAAGCTTGCGAACTGTGCTATACTATGGCGCTGCTTCTATTGGCGCGTACGTTGTGTGCAACTGGCAACGCAGCAATCTCCGGCGTCTGGGCGGGCATGCGCGAGCTGCCAAGATAAAAGAATTGAACTATAGTACTAGGTTATGATCAGAGTCTGTGTTTGCACCTCTGTATGTTCTGCAGACCAAAATATGCTTTCTAAATCTTTGTGTATTGATAATGTAGTTCACCATATAGCAGATATGCCGAGGCACAGATGGGCACAACAAAAAGATTGTCACAAATAAGCTTTTGGCTAGTAGAGCCTTCGTTAAAAGTAGATGACACACACACACACACACACACACACACACACACACACACACACACACACACACACGACTGCAATCTCTGGCAACTGAAGCCACACTGTGAGCAGCAGCATGGTCTTGTAGCCATATGTTGTGCACAGCTGAGATGGTTGATACAGTGTGGCTCATAAGTAGAGCATGCAGTGCAGTTTGTAAGGCAACAACAGAAACACAGGAAAGAAGAGAAAGAAATGTGGACATTGAATATTGTGATGCATTAGAAAATAGTAAGATTGTGACAGTCTTTTTGTTGCACCTGTCTGTGGCTCAGCACCTCCACTATATGGTGAGTAGCAACTTTCATTTTCATAATATTCTTACATTCCATCCTGGATTTTCCACTGTATGATTTTTGCCTGACGGCTTTTCTTCGATCCGAGGCCAGTGCTGTTTTCCTTTGTTACTATTTTTTAAGGCATCACTATACTCTTTCTCTTCTTTCCTGTGCTTCCCCTGTTGCCTTACAAACCACAGTGCATGCTCTACTTATGAGCAACACTGTATCAACCATCTCGGCTGCACACAGTAGACAGCTACAAGACCACACTGCTGCTCACACTTAGTTGCCTAAGACTGCAGTCGTATGTGCCAGTTGCATTTGCATGAGTGTGTATGTATCTGTCATCTATTTTTGACGAAGGCTTTACTGGCCGAAAGCTTATTTGTGATAGTCTTTTTGTTGTGCCTATCTGCGATTCAGCATCTCCACTATATTGTGAGTAGTAGCTTTCCTATGATTGTTTTCACATTTTTCCTGCAGCCATTTCGTCTTAGCTTCCCTGCACTTCCTATTTATTTCATTCCTCAGCGACTTGTATTTCTGTATTCCTGATTTTCCCGGAACATGTTTGTACTTCCTCCTTTCATCAATCAACTGAAGTATTTCTTCTGTTACCCATGGTTTCTTCGCAGCTACCTTCTTTGTACCTATGTTTTCCTTCCCAACTTCTGTGATGACCCTTTTTAGAGATGTCCATTCCTCTTCAACTGTACTGCCTACTGCGCTATTCCTTATTGCTGTATCTATTGTTACATTCTGTTACATTGCTGTTACATTCCATCTTGAATTTTCCATTGTTTGATTTTTGCCTGACAGCTTTTCTTTAATCCTAGCCCAGTGCTGTTTTCCTCTGTTGCTATTTTTTAATGCATCACTATATTCAATGTCCATATTTCTTTCTCTTCTTTCCTGTATTTCTGTTGTTGCCTTACAAGCCACATTGCATGTTCTACTTACAAGCCACACTGTATCAACTGTCTCGACCATGCACAACGGACGACTACACTGCTGCTAGCAGTGTGGCTTCAGTTGCCAGTGACTGCTGTCGTGTGTGTATGTGTGGGCATTTGTGTGTGTGTCTGCCATCTATGTCTGACAAAGGCCTTGCTGATCGAAAGCTTATTTGTGACAGTCTTTTTGTTGTGCCTATCTGTGACTCAGCATTTCCGCTACATGGTGAGTAGGAACTTTCCTTTTCATAATATTGTTACGTTCTATCCAGGATTTTCCACTGTTTGATGATGTAGTTCAGTAGAAGAGGACTATATAATAAAGAAGGAAAGCTTTAAGGCAGGACAGGGCACCATAAGTATAGCACAAACTGATGTGGAGAAGCTATAGATAACTTTGGAAATAATGAAGCTTATGGAGAGAAGAGTTATAATAACAACATTAAAAATGGGGTAGGAAGGCAGTAGTATAGATTGCTTCGACATAAAATTACACTTCCTGTTAAACAGGATAAATTAGAATGAATAGGGGGGGGGGGGGGTGGGCGGGTTACCTGTGGTCTAGGGGTAGCATCTTTGATTCATAATCAAAACGTCTTCGGTCCCGGGTTCGATCCCCGCCACTGCCTAAATTTTGATAAATAATCAGCATTGGCGGCCGAAGACTTCCGGCATAAGAAGTCAGCCTCATTCTACCAACAGCCTTGTCAAAGAGGGCGGAGGAGCGGATAGAGGTTCAGGGCACTCTCTTGTCCTAGGGGTGGGAAATTGCCCCTAAAGACGGAAGAATCAGCAATGATCAACGACATGAGGATGCAGAACACAGGACATGTGGCCTGTAATTGAACTAGAAAATCTGAACAGGGAAATGCAAAGGCTCAATCTAGATATAGTAGGGGTCAGTGAAGTGAAGTGGAAGGAAGACAAGGATTTCTGGTCAGATGAGTATCGGGTAATATCAACAGCAGCAGAAAATGGTATAACAGCTGTAGGATTCGTTATGAATAGGAAGGTAGGGCAGAGGGTGTGTTACTGTGAACAGTTCAGTGACTGGGTTGTTCTAATCAGAATCGACAGCAGACCAACACTGACAACGATAGTTCAGGTATACATGCCGACGTCGCAAGCTGAAGACGAACAGATAGAGGAAGTGTATGAGGATATTGAAAGGGTAATGCAGTATGTAAAGGGGGACGAAAATCTAATAGTCATGGGCGACTGGAATGCAGTTGTAGGGGAAGGAGTAGAAGAAAAGGTTACAGGAGAATATGGGCTTGGGACTCCTATGGGCTTGGGACTCCTATGATTGTCGGAAGGACAGACTCAGCATACAGGAAAGTCAAAACAACCTTTGGTGACATTAAAAGCAACGGTGGTAACATTAAGAGTGCAATGGGAATTCCACTGTTAAATGCAGAGGAGAGAGCAGATAGGTGGAAATAATACATTGAAAGCCTCTATGAGGGTGAAGATTTGTCTGATGTGATAGAAGAAGAAACGGGAGTCGATTTGGAAGAGATAGGGGATCCAGTATTAGAATCGGAATTTAAAAGAGCTTTGGAAGACTTACAGTTAAATAAGGCAGAAGGGATAGATAACATTCCATCAGAATTTCTAAAATCATTGGGGGAAGTGGCAACAAAACGACTATTCACGTTGGTGTGTAGAATATATGAGTCTGGCGATATACCATCTGACTTTCAGAAAAGCATCATCCACACAATTCTGAAGACAGCAGGAGCTGACAAGTGCGAGAATTATCGCACAATCAGCTTAACAGCTCATGCATCGAAGCCGCTTACAAGAATAATATACAGAAGAATAGAAAAGAAAATTGAGAATGCGCTAGGTGACGATCGGTTTGGCTTTAGGAAAAGTAAAGGGATGAGAGAGGCAATTCTGATGTTACGGCTAATAATGGAAGCAAGGCTAAAGAAAAAAATCAAGACACTTTCACAGGATTTGTCGACCTGGAAAAAGCGGTTGACAATATAAAATGGTGCAAGCTGTTCGAGATTCTGAAAAAAGTAGGGGTAAGCTATAGGGAGAGACGGGTCATATACAATATGTACAACAACCGAGAGGGAATAATAAGAGTGGACGATCAAGAACGAAGTGCTCGTATTAAGAAGGGTGTAAGACAAGGCTGTAGCCTTTCGCCCCTACTCTTCAATCTGTACATCGAGGAAGCAATGATGGAAATAAAAGAAAGGTTCAGGAGTGGAATTACAAGGTGAAAGGATATCAATGATACGATTCGCTGATGACGTTGCTATCCTGAGTGAAAGTGAAGAAGAACTAAATGATCTGCTGAACGGAATGAACAGTCTAATGAGTACACAGTATGGTTTGAGAGTAAATCGGAGAAAGACGAAGGTAATGAGAAGTAGTAGAAATGAGAACAGCGAGAAACTTAACATCAGGATTGATGGTCACGAAGTCAATGAAGTTAAGGAATTCTGCTACCTAGGCAGTAAAATAACCAATGACGGACGGAGCAAGGAGGACATCAAAAGCAGACTCGCTATGGCAAAAAAGGCATTTCTGGCCAAGAGAAGTCTACTAATATCAAATACTGGCCTTAATTTGAGGAAGAAATTTCTGAGGATGTACGTCTGGAATACAGCATTGTATGGTAGTGAAACATGGACTGTGGGCAAACCGGAACAGAAGAGAATCGAAGCATTTGAGATGTGGTGCTATAGACGAATGTTGAAAATTAGGTGGACTGATAAGGTAAGAAATGAGGAGGTTCTATGCAGAATCGGAAAGGAAAGGAATATGTGGAAAACACTGATAAGGAGAAGGGACAGGATGATAGGACATCTGCTAAGACATGAGGGAATGACTTCCATGGTACTAGATGGAGCTGTAGAGGACAAAAACTGTAGAGGAAGACAGAGATTGGAATACGTCAAGCAAATAATTGAGGACGTAGGTTGCAAGTGCTACTCTGAGATGAAGAGGTTAGCACAGGAAAGGAATTCGTGGGGGGGGGGGGGGGGGGGGGGGAAAAAAAAAAAAAAAAAAAAAAAAAAAAAAAAAAATCATTTTCATGCGGATTTATTGAAAAGCTCTCTCAGTGAACAGTTATTGCAGTCAGTAACACTATCATTCAATTTAGTTCCTACTGTGAACTTTGCGACTAGGATATGTAAATGCTCAGACTGCTATTGATAATATCTTTATAGGCAAATCTAGGGAAAAAAGTCATGTCACGAAACCAATAGTAAATGGGCTATATGATCATGACAAGCAGCATCTTGTGTTAAATGTTGGAACTTTTAAGGATATAAAAAAAAAAGCTATTAAATTTGAGTACAGGAGCATAATAAATAAGTCAAAAATTGAAAAATTCAGGAACTTGCTCAAAGATATGAAATGGGTAGAATGTTTACAACACTTCTGACTCAAATGAAAAATACAAAGCATTAATTAATAAAGTTACCTTCACTTTTGAAAAAAGGTTAGCACAGGAAAGGAATTCGTGGCGGGCCGCTGTAGGGAAGCAGCCTACTCACGCTGTAGTAAATTCACATCAGTCTTTCCATTGTGTGCCAGCCTAGTCCGCTGTAACTAACTCTGACGTCATAAATGTTGCGCAATACTTTTAAAATCAAGTAAATAACCTGAAACGGTTCTAGCATGTCAGGAGTAATACTAAATTAATATGTGTTGAATATCAGTTCGATAACTTTAACCATTTTCGAAATTTAGACGTTTTTCTGTAAAAATCATTGGCGCAACAGAAAAGAGCTAGAGACTTAAATATTTATATTTTGATTCCTTTTTCATAATTTTTTAATAGAAACAGTCTTCTGGATCTCACAAATTAAGATTTTAGTTGAAATTCATGATTTTCTGGTTTTTGCCTAAAAAATTAAGGAAGCAAGATAGATTAAGTAGGCTAATAAATAAGGCTAGGATGTTTATATTTAAGTAGAATGGAGATCCGCTATAACCATAAAGATGTGAGAAGTTTCATTTGAATAACTATAAAACTATAGCGATAGCGTATCTCCAAAGGGCAAGTTCAGATCTCGTCTACTGCGTGCAGTGTAATTAAATTAATTCTCTCGCCCGAAATATTTTACTTAGCCACGTCAAACTTTTATTATGATTACTTACCTGTGTGTTGAATGCACATTTAAATTGAGAGTTTCATCGGCCATCAGCAAAAGAAGCTATGATTTATTCAATAACTTAATGTGGTGCATTACTAGCCCAGCAGCTAGTCGGGAGAGCCGGTTTGATGAGGCGTTGCCTTAGCCGTCCGCACCGCGGCTTTATATATAAGAACGCTGCACGAGGAAGCAAGGCCCCAGTTCTCTCCAGATGCTGAATAGCACGCCATCTGTGTCGGGAGTTGCGTCGCGTCGGTATCATTGCTATAAACAGCCTAGGATGCCGTATTAAGTTACTCGGGATATGCGTAACCATGAAATCATTTTCGAGTGAAGTGTTAATTCTGGGATGACATTAATTATCGATTTTCAGTTTGCGTATTGCCGCCGCGGGACGAACATTCTACCATTATATAGCGTGGCGTTTGATGAACCTAATCATCAGATTATAGCGAGCATTCACTTAAACATTTAATTTGGACAGTTATAGTCGCATCAGCGCATTAGACTCTAAACTGCTCTGTTAGTCAGATTGAGTGGATTCCCTTTTTTTTTTTTTATCTGTGACTTTCAGAATACAGAGAATTTTTAGAAAATCGTTTTTTGATTATGAATCCCAGACAATCTCCTAATTTCTCAGAGCTATAAGCTGCAGCTATAAGTGTGTTTCTCAGATGAAGTGGGCACTAGGAATTCTAATTACAGGCTTCACGTTTTCCTAATCACTTTCTGGTTGCCAATATTGTAGTTAGAGAGCCAGTGTTGAGAACGGCAAAACAACAGCATAAATAATAGGAACACTTATATAACAATTAATTCCACTCACCGCCCCACATATGGTTAAAACGGCAAGGAATGCATCTTTTCTACAAACAAAACATTTTTATTGAATTACAACAAAAAATTCCAACCAGCCGCCCCACATATGGTGCATTGGCCGTAAAGTGTTTCTACATTCAAACATTTATACAACAGTAAAAATATCCACCCGCCGCCCCACACCGCATCAAACCAGTCAGTAGACTGGTGACAAAAAAAAAAAAAAAGGAGAAAAATGTCAAGATATGACCGTAGTAAGAATTGGAATGTCATATAGGAAGATTAAATATAATTTTGGATTAGCAAAATGTAAAGATGTTAATGCATAATGTGTGGACAGACTGAAGGCCAAAGTAGATTGAAGGCTTGTATGATAGAGGGGAACTGTTCCAATGTGTGATAGAAGTTGACATAGAAAAAATAGGTGAGATCTAATGGTGAGCTCAGAGTTCAACAGAACTCTAAATGACCTGGGCTCAAAGGAATTTGATGATACAAGTTCACAATTATTGAAGTCTGTGGGAAGTATAGGAACTAGAAGATTATTTGAATTGGTATCAAAATTTTTTTAAGCAGGTGACTTTCAATGAGATTTCCAGACAAGTATTGTCATAATATAGACAAAGAAGGCATGTTTGAATAAATGTGAAAACTGCTGGGTGATTAGTATAAGTCATGTTTGTAAAAATATTGTGTAGATCAGTTTGGTTTCAGAGAATCAGTTCTAACACTTGGTGAGGGAAGGAAGACAAGAGAAAAAATACACTACATCTACATCCATACTCCACATGTCACCATACAGTGCATGGCAGAGGGTACCCTGTACCACTACGTGGCAGAGGGTACCCTGTACCACTACTAGTCATTTCCTTTCTTGTTCCACTTGCAAACAGAGTTTGTAGACTTAGAGGAAGCCTTAAACAATTACAGTAGAATAACAGAAAATCCATGATGGATTCAGTGGCCAGAGACTGTGGTCATGTGTGTGTGTGTGTGTGTGTGTGTGTGTGTGTGTGTGTGTGTGTGTGTGTGTGTGTGAGCATGCGCGCGTGCGCATCTGTGTCCGCGACTCAGCATCTTTGCTATATGGTGAGTAGCAATGACCCTTTTCATAATATTGTTGCAGTAGAAAAAGATAATCATAATTCTTGAAAGATCTGGGGTTAAAGTACAGAGTCAGATGATAACCTACAATATTTACAAAACCCAAAGGATGATGATAAAATTGGAAAGCAGAGAAAGACAAGTTCATGTTAAGAAGGGTGTAAGGCAGAGTTGCAGTTTATTACCACTGTTGTTAGGACTGTACATTGCACAAGAGACTCAGAAGACCAGCTGAAAGGAATATACAGCTTAGTTGGCACAGAATTTGGCAAGCAATAGCACAGGTCATGGAAAACGTGGAAGAATGAGGATGGAGATCCTCAAAGTGTACACCTGGAACAAAGCACTGTACGAAAGAGAAACATGGGCCATTGAGAAGAGCCTGGAAACATTTGGAAAGTGTTACTATCAGAGAATGTTAAAGGTAAAGCATGAAATGAAGAGTGAGTGAGGAATGGAGTCTATGGAAGAACACTGCCAGAAGAAGGGACAGGATAGTGGGACAGCTTCCAGGAATAATTAACTTAGTGCCACAAGGAACTGTAAAGGAGAAGAAAAATAGAAGGGGCAGCAAAGAATAGACTGCGTACAACAAAGGTTGAGGTAAAATGCGAATGTTGGGTTAAAGAACCCCTCCATTCCCTAATATTTTTTAAGAAATCATGGAAGTCACTAATACGCAGTTCTTGCACTTACTGCTCCCTTACACACACAAAATGAAGTCTCCATTAATTACATGTGCACAAAATATCAGTTTGTCCATGCACATCAGTATATTGGGTAAGTGATAACTGTCTATTGCGGAACTAGTTGAAAATGCTCCAATTAACTTGGTCTTGTTTTCTGAGAACATTCTAGATCACCCAAGAACATATTAAAAACGAACATTAAAAAAATTGAAGAAAGTTAGTATTTCACGCTCACAAATACTCTTTTGACTGTCTGTTGCTACCCATGGTTCCCCTGTTGTGGTTGTGCAGTGACAGCTGTTGCCTGTGTCTGATGCAACCCTTGATTCTCCTGTAGTGCATTTTTGTGTTTGCTGGGTATTTCACTCAAATTTTATCTTGCTTTTTATCCTTTAAGTTTTCTTTCAATTTTTAGCTTCTATTGTGAAGCTAAACTTCTTTCACTCATCTGTTCCATTTCTTTGCTGTTCTTTCTGTTTCCTTCTTTTCAATTCATGACTGACAAGATCTCCCCCTTGCCACAGTCTCTACAGACCATTCTGAGGTAGAATATATTCTCACAGCAAGATGATGGAACATTCGAGGATATTCTGGAACATTCTCAAACATTCTGTCTGGAACATTCTTGCGAGTCTAGGCCTCTTTGGCACTTGATTGCCAGCTGCTTCACCAACTTCCCATAAGAAGTGGGAAGTGATGTGAGGCTCACTTCTGATACCCGTGTCTTTCAACCTAGCACTGGCAATTTCAAACTGGAACCTTCTTCATTGATAAAGGATGGAGGACTACCATACCGTACAATTCCCTATGGGTCTGTTGGGGTGGGTTGCAGAGTTTCAAGCACAGCATGCATGAGCAAACCATGCTCACATTTGTAACATATGTTGATTGATTTGATTCAGGTAATTACACAGTAATGATGACAGAAAAAACAGACTATAAGAGACAAAGAGGGAATTTCTAGCCATAAGAAATCTACTAGTATCAAACATCTACCTGAATTTAAGGGAGAAATTTCTGAGGATAAATATTTGAAACACAGCATTGTATGGAAGTGAATCATGAACTGTGGGAAGACTTTAAAAGAAGAGAGCGGAACTGTTTGGATTGTGCTGTACAAAGATGTTGACAATTATGTGGACTGATTAAGATATGGAACTAGATGGTTCTCCACAGAATCGGCGAGGAGAGGAACATGTGGAAAACATTGACAAGAAAAAGTGACAGGATGCTAGGACATGCATTAAGACAAAAGGAGTAACTTCCATGGTACTTGAGGGACCTGTAGAGGTTACAAATCATATGGGGAGACAGAAATTGGAATATATCCAACAAATGATTGAAGACGTTGGATGTAAGTGCTACTCTGAGACAAGGAGGTTGACCCAAGAGGTGGTGGGCCACATCAAATCGTCACATGATAACACCCCCCCCCCCCCCCCCCACACACACACACCAGTTAAAAAAAACATGAATAAATACCATTATTTTAAAAAGCAGTTAATGGATACATAAATAAAAGTATCAAAATGAACATATTTATAATTTGTGGAGATAATATTAGATTCAAGAATATGGTTTGTTCTCCTTCCTTACTCCCTTTTGCCCAGAAGTTTTGCTAACTTCTTTATTATCATATGTAACTTTAAATAATAGCTTAACACTTCAGAATTTTGTTGAAATCCTTCTATCTCTGCTGTAACAAATTTATTTTTAAGTTCGTTATTCACTCCTTGATTCTTTTTTTTTTTAAAAAAAAAACAACCCACACACACACACACACACACACACACACACACACACACACACACACACACACATTGCAGTTGAAAAATAATCTCAAACAGAGCAAGTCAAATATGTAAAGTTTAATAAATAACTATTCGTAAACTACATGTATACATCATCACTTCACTTAGTTCTGAGCAAAGAAAATAAAGTTCATTGGACTAACATAGCTTTCTTAAAATTGTACCACAGATCAGACAAATTTCTTTTGGTACATTTAAAATGCCTGATTGTATGTACCATAAAGTTTAACAGAATCTGCTGTCTCCTTTCTAAAGCGACGAAAATTTAAATTTATACCACTTGAAAATGTACACCACAGTGCTTTGATTTTAGTATGATGAAAAGCTTCCTGTCAAATATAATAAAGCTGTTGCTGTCTCATTGGTTTGTTGAATGAATGCATGTGCGGGAATGATTTGCACACTTTCTGAACCATGGTTCCGCAGGTGCACTGCCACCTTTTCACCTTCAGTCTGTCCAGTGCTAGGATTCTGAAACATAAATGAAGGTGGTACTGCAGGCTTTTGAAGCAGTACGCTACAATGTAATAAATAGTAAGTATGAGAAAACACTAAGTATGTTTGTTGAAATTCCTCCTCCTGGTTGCGAACACCTGACAATTAAATATTTAAGAAAACTAAATTAACTGTGTTTAAAAGAAAAAACACACAAATCATGCAAATATAAATCTGACAGCAGTGGAGAGTGGGAATAAATATTAGAAATGTGCTGTTAAAACAAGAAAATACAACTAGTGCAGCAGTTTTCTGCTTTTGGTTCTGCATTTATGCAATTGGGGACTTCCGGCATCATCTTTCTTTACGGATCAAATGAATCTCACTAGTTTGCAGATTTCCATTTTATCTCGTATCTTGTGTGTGCTTCTTGACCTGCTCACTGAGTGACACAATCTTCTCTTTATGCAATTTTTAAAAATTATTTTCTTTCTTAGCTTTCTAATATGGAAATTATAATTTGAAGGTTTCACCACATGTCTATTCTTTTGTAGCCTATATGTTTATGGAATACTATACTGTATTATAGCTTTTACACTTACTTGATGTACCTGATGCATTTCTATTGAGGCAGTCCTGCACATATTACTGTAATTCCCACAAGGATAATATCTTTGACTGTGTCACTGTGATAATTTCTTCTCTATAAACATTTATTTGTGATACTTGTAAATGCTTCCACAGTTATCTCCATTTTTAAAAGTTTTGCACAGTAAGCAGATTCAGAAGGATGTAGGTTGCACTGGTTATTCAGAGATGAAGAGGCTTGCACAGGATAGAGTAGCATGGAGAGCTGCATGAAACCAGTCTCTGGGCTGAAGACCACCACAACAACAACAAAGTTTTACTGATTTTATGCTCTATGATTGGTAACTAGATCATTGTACATAGTATATATTTATTTACTGGTTCTATATTGACTTTTGGGAATTTTTATTGTAATGCTCATTCACAGTTTGCTAGGTGGTGTGCATCATTTGTTACGTTATTCCCATAGTCATTATGCCTTTGTCTGTCTCTCCCTATTTCATTTTAATGATTTTCCACACTGCTTTGCTTTTTTCCTCTGCATTTTATATCATTTAGTCATTAAATGACTTTTTGTGGCAATCAGCACCTTGTTATTAATATTTTTGTGCTTATGATAGAAATTTAAGACACTGACAATATTATGAAAAGTGCTACTCACCATATAGTGGAGATGCTGAGTTGCAGACAGGTGCAACAAAAAGATTACTAAAAACATAAGCTTTCAGTCAGAAGGCCGTCTTCTGAAATAGACATCATACACACAACAAACATTCACTCAAGCACAGCTCACACACATATGACCACTGTCTCTGGCTGTTGTGTCAGATACAGCCAGAGACAGTGGCCGTCTATCTCAGAAGACTGCCTTCTGGCTGAAATATTATGTGTTTAGTAGTCTTTTTGTTATGCCTGTCTGTGACTTAAACGTATCTGCTGTACGGTGAGTACCAATCTATTCTTTTCATAACACTGTCATTATTCCACCCTGGATTCTCCATTGCATAAATTTAAGACTTGGGCTCTTTATGACTCTTTTTTTGTCGGACTGAGATACTTATGGGTTTGGAAGGACTTTTTAATAACTACTATTATTCATTTAGTTTTGTGAGACATTGTTACTGATGAAGACACTTTTGGAAATGCCTTTTCAATTTAAATAATGTTGAGAATTTAGAGAATTTCACATTTCCATTTGTTTCCCCACGCGCTTAATCCCCGTTTTGGTTTGCTAGTTGTTTTGTAACATTTTGTATTTTGATTTCTGATAAATGTCTTTTGTCGGCCTGTAGTGTAGGGATTTTTTCCATTCTCAATTTTACTGTTATTATTTGGCAGAAATGATGTGGTAGTCCAAGATCCTTTACAACTATCTTACAGTTTTCCCTGACCACATTTGTGTCCACTTGGTCAATTACTGATGGAGTGATTGCAGTAAGCCTTGTTGCATGGTGCCAAAATTGTGAAGGAGGTATATGAGGGTGCCACTAGTTTCATTCATGATATGTATGTTTGTGTTTATGTCTCCACACACTATTTTGTGCCTGACACCTCAGCTAGAACTTCTCTTAAATTGTTGAAAACAGTGGCAATGTTACCACTGCATGACTGATACAGGAACAAGCCTTGTTAATTCAATAGCTGATATCTGAAAGTGTTTGTCTTCACTTACTGTGCTAAAGTCATGTCTTGATTTAAACTGTGTTCTTTTTCTGATATAAGTGCATGATCCTCCACCCTTTGAAACAGCCCTGAAGCACATGTCATTTCAGAACAATGTTTTTCTGCGTGTCTACACCAGTGGTCTGTGACACAAATTACTGTACAGTTCAAAGACTGGAACTCAGTTCAAATTGCTGTATTCTATTTTTTTTGTCACATTGTTTGGATGGAAGATTATTAAGTCTGTGAAGCGCCCCATGTTACTTTTTCCAATACTTTCTTTTTCTTCATGACATGTAAAGTGTGTGTCACTTCGTGTGATAGAATCTATCTTGTGAGGAGTTATTTCAGGTTTTTAAACTACTGGAAATATTCTTTAGACATGGGAACCTGTTGTCTGGATTTATCCTAAAAAAGACCTACTTTTCCTACCTATGACAACAGCTATTTGATTATGCGTTGCCTGAGATCCACCTCCTACACCTTCATGAATCAGCTGTACCAATCTTCCCTCCCAGTCCTACTTAGGTGTAAGCCATGCCTTGTGAAACCACATCTACTAATAGTGCCAACTGATACCAGAGCCTTCAGTCCCATCTCTACTCCCACATTAATCTGCCCCACTGTTCCATGAAGGTGTGGCTGGTCAAGATGCCAGAACAGCTCAAGAAAGTCTACATTGGTACCACGAGTCAGGGAAGGTATCTTGTCCAGGGCACCACTGATGTCATATGCCCCATGCCTGTCCAAACTGTTTTCTGCCGCACTATCACTAAATAGTCCTCTTTTGGAAAACACATAAGTGCCTTAAATCCTGTATCACTTTTCTTAGAACTACAACTGATTTGAAAATGCTGGTGGGCTGGTAAGCTGTCCCTAAGCTTCTCTGCAACTGAGGTCCTAAATCTTGCCCATGGCTACTACCTAGCATCAGGTCTTTCTTTCTCCTAACTTTTGCACATTCTTAGGCTTCCAGATCTTGGCTAAAGTATACTGCACATTTTCTGGTCCGGGTCCTACCTAAGGCTTCCCTACATGTAACTCTTCCAGTGGTAGATACCTGTTTTTAGTATTGACAATAAAACTATCAAACTTCCTGGCAGATTAAAACTGTATGCCGGACCGAGACTCAAACTCGGGACCTTTGCCTTTCGCGGGCAAGTGCTCTACCGACTGAGCTACCCAAGCACAACTCACGCCCCGTCCTCACAGCTTTAATTCCACGAGTACCTCGTCTCCTACCTTCCAAACTTCACAGAACCTCTCCTGCGAACCCTGCAGAACTAGCACTCCTGGAAGAAAGGATATTGTGGAGACATGGCTTAGCCACAGCCTGGGGGATGTTTCTAGAATGAAATTTTCACTCTACAGCGGAGTGTGCGCTGATATGAAACTTCCTGACAGATTAAAACTGTGTGCCGGACCGAGACTTGAACTCGGGACCCCAATAAAACTATCAGATTGGTTCCTGCTGCATACTCTGTATTTCCGAGGGTTTATATCCAGTAAACATTCAATCGGTTGAACAACATGTTGAACACGTCCCTGATGTCACCTGAAAATGGGTTTGAATGAGGCCACAACTGACCCTTTTTTTTTTTTTTTTAATTAAAAAAAATCTTATGACTGGAGTTGCTAATCCTACTTCATAGATTTCTTGGTTACTTTGAGGGATACAAACACTCCACTGGAAATTCACTATTCTGTTTATTCATATAATTTCTGCTTTTTTTTTTTTTGTACAGTTTCTAGTTTTGCAGTAAGAAAAATTAGATGGAAATGAACACTGGAAGGGCTAGCTTTTAAATACAACAGCCAAGCACATGGACTTTACTATGTAAACTAGAAACTGGACACAAACATCCACAGTTTCTATTGACTCCCCTGAGCGAGAAGTCACAGCAAAAAAAAAAAAAAAAAAAAAAAAAAAAAAAAAAAAAAAAAAAAAAAAAAAAAAAAAACATCATCATCTATTGAAGACCATCATTGAAAAGGCAGAAAATAGAGAAGTGAGGTATGCAATTAGCGACTTTCGTAGAAGCTACCAACAGCTCTTTTCTATTATATACCTTATCACAACAGAAGGACTCAATACTGCAATCAACCTAATAAAATGTAGAAAAGCCGCAGAACTAGGCAACATGTACCTTGAATTCATTGGTCCATACAGGCAACAATGGCTTTTACATTTATACTATGATATTCTGTGAATAGGCAAGTTACCAAAAGCTTTACCTGTATTTTTACACTGCATGTGAGCCACATAAATAAATAAACCAAAAGCTTTCAAGAGAAGCCAAGTTATCTCTATCCCAAAGCCTGGGAAAAACAAGCCTTTGCCAGAAAGTTACACACCAATTGCACTTTTAAGTGTGTGCTTCAAGATACTTGAAAGAATACTTTATGCACGTCTATCACCCATTGTAAACAATAGCACATCAATACAGAAAGATGTCACTATGCTGGGAAGAAGCTACTGCAGTCTGATCCCCTTGCTCACAACCTACATAGACAGAGGATTCCAACAACTCAAAACATTTGCTGCATATATTAAGTTCATCCCTTGATACAGTTTTGAAAGAAGGACTAATACTCTAGGTGTACAAACTTATTCCTTGCAAATGCTCCTACTTAACGTGATGTTCAATGACAGACTTTTCCAAGTACATTTCAATGGGAAGTCAAGTATTTTCCATAGCCTACAAAATGGCCTACCACAAGGATCTGTACAAGCTCCTGTAATGTTTAATATATATGTATCAGATATACCACAAACAACATTTCAGAGATTCATGTATGTGGATGATATTGCTGTTGGTATCCAAAGCTCAAACTCTGCCGAAACTGAGGATGCACTGACATCATCTGGGAATATTTCAAAAAGTGGGGGCTCCAGCCGCAACCAAACAAAACTGAAATAACATCACTTCATCTTAACAATGCAGAAGCTCAAAAGAATTCTAGTTGTTCACTATTGTGGAGTCAAAATGAAACATAATCCACACCCTGCGTACCTTGGTGTTTCTCTCGACAGAACACATCTGCAAACAACACCTGGAAAAATTAGCAGCAAAAAATCAAAACTAGAACTAACCTGATTCAGAAGATACCAATACATCATGGTGTGCTAAAGCTGAAAATTTAAGACTTAGCACAATACCCCTTGTACACTCAACTGCAGCATACTCGGCTCCTATCTAGTTCAATACGTGCATGCCAATCTTGTCGATACACAGCTAAACCAGGCAATGCAAGCCACAATTGGAACTATTAGAACAACTCTGATTCAGTGGTTACTATTACTAAGCAAGATGGCACCTCCCCAAACTAGACAACTGGCAGCCCTCAAATCACAATTGTAAAAATATAGTGCCAACCCATGCCTTCTCATTCATTTTGGTACAGATTTTCTTCAACAGCAGCAATTAAGACTGAAGTCAAGACATCCTTCTGTAACAGTCGCCAGCTAACTCAATGTGAATGATCACTGAACATCATGTCAGCAAGATAAGAATGTCACGAACTCCCATCTCATGACAGATCTTACTTTGAAAGTATCAGGATTCTCTCTTCCTTGAACACAGTGGTGGAAAATCAATAGGATTTGCACAACCATTGTATCTGAAAGAAGAGCCTAACTCAGTGGGGAGCTTCAAAATATCTCCAATGTGACAGATGTGGAGCTGAAGGGCAAACAGTTACCTGGCTGTGGTTTGCCCCAATACATCCTTCAGGAGTGCGTTAAGAGACATCCACAACCTCACTACCGAATGGCTGGCCCACAGTGACATGTTGTTGTTGTTGTTGTGGTCTTCAGTCCGGAGACTGGTTTGATGCAGTTTGTTCCATGCGGCTTTTCGCGGATGATGCTGTAGTATACAGAGAAGTTGCAGCATTAGAAAATTGTAGCGAAATGCAGGAAGATCTGCCGCAGATAGGCACTTGGTGCAGGGAGTGGCAACTGACCCTTAACATAGACAAATGTAATGTATTGCGAATACATAGAAAGAAGGATCCTTTATTGTATGATTATATGATAGCGGAACAAACACTGGTAGCAGTTACTTCTGTAAAATATCTGGGAGTATGTGTGCGGAACAATTTGAAGTGGAATGATCATATAAAATTAATTGTTGGTAAGGCGGGTACCAGGTTGAGATTCATTGGGAGAGTCCTTAGAAAATGTAGTCCATCAACAAAGGAGGTGGCTTACAAAACACTCGTTCGACCTATACTTGAGTATTGCTCATCATTGTGGGATCCGTACCAGATCGGGTTGACAGAGGAAATAGAGAAGATCCAAAGAAGAGCGGCACGTTTCGTCACAGGGTTATTTGGTAACCGTGATAGCGTTACGGAGATGTTTAACAAACTCAAGTGGCAGACTCTGCAAGAGAGGTGCTCTGCATCGCGGTGTAGCTTGCTCGCCAGGTTTCGAGAGAGTGCGTTTCTGGATGAGGTATCGAATATATTGCTTCCCCCTACTTATACCTCCCGAGGAGATCACGAATGTAAAATTAGAGAGATTAGAGTGCGCACGGAGGCTTTCAGACAGTCGTTCTTCCCGCGAACCATACGCGACTGGAACAGGAAAGGGAGGTAATGACAGTGGCACGTAAAGTGCCCTCCGCCACACACCATTGGGTGACTTGTGGAGTATAAATGTAGATGTAGATGTAGCTCTCCATGCTACTCTATCCTGTGCAAGCTTCATCATCTCTGAGTAAATACTGCAACCTACATCCTTCTGAATCTGCTTAGTGCATTCATCTCTTGGTCTTCCTCTATAATTTTTAGCCTCCACGTTGCCCTCCAATACTAAACTGGCGATCCCTTGATGCCTAAGAACATGTCCTACCAACCAGTCCCTTCTTCTAGTCAAGATGTGCCACAAATTCATCTTCTCCCCAATTCTATTCAGTACCCCCTCATTAGTTACATGATCTACCCGTCTAATCTTCAGCATTCTTCTGTAGCATCACATTTTGAAAGCTTCTATTCTCTTCTTGTCTAAACTATTTATCGTCCATGTTTCACTTCCATACATGGCTGCTCTCCATACAAATACTTTCAGAAAAGACTTCCTGACACTTAAAGCTATACTCAATGTTAACAAATTTCTCTTCTTCAGAAACGCTTTCCTTTCCATTGCCAGTCTACATTTTATATCCTCTCCACTTCGACCATCATCAGTTATTTTGCTCCCCAAATAGCAAAATTCCTTTACTACTTTAAGTGTCTTATTTCCTAATCTAATTCCCTCAGCATCACCTGACTTAATTCAACTACATTCCATTATCCTCGTTTTGCTTTTGTTGATGTTCATCTTATATCCTCCTTTCAAGACACTGTCCATTCCGTTCAACTGCTCTTCCAAGTCCTTTGCTGTCTTTGACAGAATTACAATGTCATTGGCGAACCTCAAAGTTTTTATTTCTTCTCCATGGATTTTAATACCTACTCTGAACTTTTCTTTTGTTTCCTTTACTGCTTGCTCAATATACCGATTGAATAACATTAGGGACAGGCTACAAGCCTGTCTCACTCCCATCGCAACCACTGCTTCCCTTTCGTGCCCCTGAACTCTTATAACTGCCATCTGATTTTTGTACAAATTGTAAATAGCCCTTCACTCCCTGTATTTGATCCCTGCCACCTTCAGAATTTGAAAGAGAGTATTCCAGTCAAAATTGTCAAAAACTTTCTCTACAAATGCTAGATATGTAGGTTTGCTTTTCCTTAATCTATCATCCAAGATAATTCATAGGGTCAGTATTGCCTCACATGTTTCAACATTTCTATGGAATCCAATCTGATCTTCCTTGAGGTCAGCATCTACTAGTCTGTTCATTCGTCTGTAAAGAATTCGTGTTAGTATTTTAAGCCGTGACTTATTAAACTGATAGTTTGGTAATTTTCACATCTGTCAACACCTGCTTTCTTTGGAATTGGAATTATTATATTCTTCTTGAAATCTGAGAGTATTTCGCCTGTCTCATGAATCTTGCTCAACAGATGGTAGATTTTTGCCAGGGATGACTCTCCCAAGACTATCAGTAGTTCTAATGGAATGTTGGCCACTTCTGGGGCCTTGTTTTGACTTAGGTCTTTCTGCAGTTCATAAGCAATAGACTATGCTCAGAGTCCACATCTGCCCCTGGAAATGTCTATACAATTTAAAACCTGGTTCCTAAATCTCAGTCTTACCATTATATAATCTATCTGAAACCTTCCAGTGTCTCCAGGCCTCTTCCACGTATACAACCTCCTTTCATGATTCTTAGACCAGGTGTTAACTATGATTAAGTTATGCTCCGTGAAAAATTTTACTAGGCAGCTTCCTCTTACATTCCTTACTCCCATTCTATATTCACCTACTACTTTTCCTTATCTTCCTTTTCCTACTATTGAATTCCAGTCCCCCATAACTATTTAAATTTTCATCTCCCTTCATTATCTGAATTATTTCTTTTATCTCACCATACATTTCTTCAATCTCTTCATAATCTGTGGAGCTAGTTGGCATATAAACTTGTAATACTGTGGTAGGTGTGGGCTTCGTGTCTATCTCGGCTACAATAATGTGTTCACTATGCTGTTTGTAGTAGCTTACCCAAGCTCCTATTTTTTTGATTCACTATTAATCCTACTCCTGCATTACCCCTATTTGATTTTGTATTTATAACCTTGTATTCACCTGACCAGAAGTCTTGATCCTCCTGCCACTGAACTGCACTAATTCCCACTGTATCTAACTATAACCTATCCATTTCCCTTTTTAAATTTTCTAACCTACCTGCCCGATTAAGTGACATGACATTCCACGCCCCAATCCGTAGAACGCCAGTTTTCTTTCTGCTGATAATGACGTCCTCTTGAGTAGTCTCCGCACGGAGGTCCAAATGGGGGACTATTTTACCTCTTAAATATTTTACCCAAGAGGATGCCATCATCATTTAACCATACAGTAACCCTGGGAAAAATTATGGCTTTAGTTTCCCCTTGCTTTCAGCCGTTTGCAGTACCAGCACTGCTAGGCCGTTTTGTTTAATGTTACAAGGCCAGATCAGTCAATCATCCAGACTGTTGCCCCTGCAACTACTTGAAAGCTGCTGCCTCTCTTCAGGAACCACACGTTTGTCTGGCCTATGGTTGAACCTATTATCTGTATCGCTGAGGCATGCAAGCCTCCCCACCAACAGCAAGATCCATGGTTCAATAAAAAAAAAAGTGTAACAGACAAAACAGGTATCTGTTCCTTTAGTTTAAGTTTTTAGTAGTTATTGTAATTTTTACATTACTTATTGCAATGTGTGTAAGTTGATTTGAATAAATAAGATATACTTAAGAGCATGAGTAGGAATTTAATTTAGTGGTTGGCCATGTGTGAATGTAGGCCTCTGTGAGAAGAGAATGATATCCAAAAATGTCACCAAGGATATGCAAAAGGACTAAGTGATTTACTGTTGGAAAACACTCCTAGCTGTTTAATGACAGAGAGTAGTTCTATCACCATATTTTCATGTTGCAAAGATGCCATAAAAAACCATACGTGAAGCCATGGTGTGCTGCTGTTGAGTCTCACAGAAAACTGCTTCCTGGTTCTTTGCTTGCCTCCAGAGCAAATTAAATGTGGAGGGCTGAAAGTGATTAATAATAGGATGGGGCTAAGTGAAGGAAAAAAGCCTACACACTTACATTTATTATCACTGCTGTATTTCCAAAAGGTTGTTTCACAATGTTTTTCTCAGTAGTTGTGACTTCGTGCTGAATTAAATGCACTGTGGGGCCAGTTTTTTCACACTTAGGAGTAGTTCGTGCATTTATTTCCAAAGATGTTCCACCTGATTTATGCTTTCTCTCCCTTAAAAAAAAAGAAAAAAGAGATATATATGTATACAGTTTATGACAAATTACTGGTAGTATGGATATAGTAAACAACATTGTATTATTCAGTCTGATAGTTTTAAAAGTATTTTATTAAATTTTATGTGAATCAGCAACACACAAAAGCATTTAAATCCTATTTCTACAATATTTATACATATTGTATCAGAATGTATTGTAAGTTATTCTAGCTGAAATAAAATTTAAGATTTCCTCTATGTCCTTTGTCAGTTTTACAACTGCTACAAAAGATACTTTGTTACTGACAAAATTGCAAAAACTCTCAAGGACAGGGCAACTGTAAACATGAATAATACAGCCCAGTTGGAAAAGGACACACAAAGAGCTTACCAGCCTGATGGGCTGTGATTCAACAGACCATGGACTATTAGCGTGGTAAGCTCTTGATGCTATGATGCTCACTGATGTTACCATTGAAAGACTTAGCACATACATTAGTTGGAAACATTCTACAAATTTTGAAAGATTAATTTGAGAAACAAGGTTTTTTTAAACAATGATGTAAAATTCTCTCCTTCTCATAAGTTAGTCAAATAATACACATGTGTTATTGAATGAAGGTAACATTATGAAAAGAATAGATTGCTACTCACCAAATAGAGGAGATATTGAGTCACAGACAGGCACAACAAAAAGACTGCTATAAATGTGTACTTTTGGCCAAAAGGCCTTTTTCTAACATATAAAACACACACACACATTCTCACAAGCACAACTCCCACACATACATGACCACTGTTGTGGCCACCAAGGCAGGACTGCGAGCAATTGCACCTGATGAAAAAAGCAATCTGGCTAGTGCGAAAGGAGGCAGCTGGGGAGGGGAGGGGAGGGGATAGCAGGGTAGGGGGAGGGCGGGTGTAGTGCTACTTGTGGGAGCATGCAGGAATGTGGTGGGGCACAGGATAGGGCTGCTAGGTGTAGTTGGTAGGTTTGAGGAGGGAGGGGGGGGGGTAGGTGGAATAGCAGAGAAATAGAAGAGGGGAAATTACTGAATTGCACATTCACCTGCTACAATCTCCTCCTATATGGCTGAATCTGTAATGGCAAATGGCTGTGTAGTATCCTTACAAAAGAGGGTTTTAGACCTGACAGCTCATTATGATAAAAGGAAGGAACTGCCAGAAAAAGTTAAGTGCCCTACCTACTTTCTACTAAAAAATTTCTAACACATTTATCAAACTGAAGGTTGCAATAAAGTATCATCATAAGAAAGTCATACTAAGTTATTTCCATTGCAAGAACAATTCTTCATTAGATAACAATACATCAAACTTTATGAATATCAATTAAATTTTTAGAATATCGGCAACAATCAATTGAAAATGTTTAATTTGCTCTGGTAATGTTATACAGAGTGGTGGTTTAAATTATATGCTTTGCAACCCCACACTGAGCAGTGGTACAAATTGTAAACGATTGTTGTCAATCTATCTACTGAAACAGAGGAACAAACACTGAAAATGGACGCAATGAAACTTACAAAATGTGGAATAACTGCCCCGTTCTTTAAATGTGATAATGTTGAAACTAATACTAATATACCATCAGTAGATTTGGTGATACCACAAGATCCCGTAAGGGACAGTGTGTGGGAAAACAAGTAAAATAACTAGAAGTGATGAAGTGATCTCAGAGGTAGAGTATTTATCTCTTAATGCACATTACACCTGCAGTCTGCAACTTCACATTGCTAGAACTGGAGGATGTTTTTCAATTGTTGTGGTCTTCAGTCCTGAGACTGGTTTGATGCAGCTCTCCATGCTACTCTATCCTGTGCAAGCTTCTTCATCTCCCAGTACCTACTGCAACCTACATCCTTCTGAATCTGCTTAGTGTATTGATCTCTTGGTCTCCCTCTTTCAATAGCATGGCAAATCTTGTGAACAATTCAACCTGCAGACATCTGCTGATTGTTGCACAACACACAACAGAAGCCTACAACATAGAAGAAGAACAGACAAATGGCAAGGCAGCCTACGAAAAGCTAAATGAAGAACAGAGGCAGCTGTAGGTGTGGAACTGGTTAACAACGCAGCCCTGGGAATATTATGAGACAGTCATTCACCACCTTGTGTCACAGTGGGACAAGCATTTCAACAGCCAGGGTCAATACTTCTAACATACAGATCCTGGTTTCTGTAATTATGCCTCCAGCTTGTTTCTTTTTGAATGCCCCTTATAGATATGTAACTGGTAGAGGACATGAAATGTATTCTCGAAACTGAATGTCTTGCATAAACGAATATTAGGGAATCCAAATATTATCAGCAACCTGCACCGATGAAACCGGAGTTTACTGACTGGATAATAGTGCCACCTTCTTGTCACCTCAAATTAACAAAGTTTCTTGTAGGAAGTGATCTTTTATATATTATGGACTGTTTTCATAGAGAGGAATAAGAACTTCATTAAAATGTTGCTTTAAGATGATGATGATGTTACGCAGTTAATAAAGTGAGAAGAGATCAGCTGATGGGCACTATTATACCACATGACTAGAAAAGACTTAAATGGTGTAAAAGAAAGAAAAAGAAAGAACGTAGACCACACAGTTAAATTGCCATATATTCAAGGCATAGAGGACTGGATATGTACTACAATTCAAAGGGATGGTGTGGAGAGGAACCGGGACATAACAATGAAGATTTCTTATGCTAGTTCTTTTTGATCTTGTTTTTTAAGGTGCAGGAAGCTAAAAAAACGTATGTCATGCAGTATGCAAATATCACACATAAAATATTAAAGGAACATGACTGGTAGGCCCACTTGGAACCCTCTGCCTAACTGGTTCTGGAATGCCACAAAGAATATGAACAAGGTGTAGACATCCATAACAAACGCACACTCTCCTATAACCACACATCTGTTCACAAACATGCAACAAGAATATGAATGACTGTGACGGCTTGGAATCGAAAATGGTAACTGCCTTGCTGCAGCTCATTCCATGATGTTTAAGCAGTGGCATTGTGATTAAAAATGAAAATGGTTTCCATCAAGACATTTCTCCTGTAGTGAATAGAGTTAAAGGAATCTTTAGCATGTGATGCACTGCAAAATACTCTTTGAAGTACAGACTTCACAATGATTTGAAAAGTATATCTTCAAATAAATTTAAAGTATTGATAAATATGTCCGAGTAACATACTGCTTACAGAATATGACTGCACTGCCAAAATTAGATTTTTCAATGTTAATCCTAATATTTGGGGTGGCAATTCACACTTTAAGATGAAAGGGGGGGGGGGGGGGGGGGAAGACCAGTGAATGAAGTGCAATTTGTTTTGTCTTGTGTTGGGAGGGTTTTCAGCAAGTCCACCAGGGTGACACAATCATTTGCTGATCTATGTTGGCTGCCTGTTTCATCTACACAGAGCTTGAATACTAAACTTTCTTTTGCGTAGTAGTCCTTTAACTAATGACAACTGATTTAGGATAAACTGTATGGCTGCTGAAGTGTACAGTATGTTCGCTTCTTGGGCTCAATTTGGACAGTGCTTTGGGACTATTTCCTTTCTTGCTTTTTACACACTGGGAACATTTGATCATTTACCTTACTTGAATATCTGTCTGCACCTAAAACTGTGGGGGAATGGATCTCTGGGTAGCATGACACAAAAATTATGGGCTCTGTTTTTGTTGGAAGTCAACATGAAAAACGAACAGCTGACTAGCTGATATATTGCTATCAGGGCAGCATGATACTATCAGGTCGAGTTAGCGGCTTTGAAATGTCCTATCCACTTTCACAAGAAACAAAATTGAGGAAATGTGATGAAATCCAGTCCAGCTGGTAGCACTGTCGCTGTTTATTTGAGAAACCAACCAGTAGTGAAATATGCCCCGATTTCTAAAAAACCTGGTAGTACCTTAAGCAAAAGAAACTGTAGATACTGCATTTCACTTTAATGGATCTTATTAAAATTTAATTTCTCTACGAGAAATTGATGTTAACTGCTGTCTCCCATACCATGTAACACATAAACACTACAGGGTATTATCATTACTTATCATATAGTTGCAGCTGCTGAACCATTTGCGGCCTTACCTGTTTCAGCCTCAAACAGGTTTTCAATCTGGTTTAAACATACAGTTTGTGCAAATGCTTATTGTAGGCTGTTCCAACTCAGCCACATGGGCCATGGACACTTCAAGTGTCCACCATGCTATTGCCAGACACACACACAATGGCTGCCCGCAAGGCATTTCACTGTATTCCTGCCTTGTTCTGTTGCATGCAGACAGCTCTTCATTGTTAAACAGTGCACTACATTAATGTGTTTATGGACAAATTTCACAATTTGAAAAGCAGTCTGATGTAGGTAACCTAATATTTCTTAAATCTGCTACAATTTTCTCCAGACACATTTTCTTAGGGGTTCACCAACAAAACATTGTGCAACTCCATTAGTTCTGAGATCAGGTTTCAAAACCTGTTTAGCCTAGAGAATGAATTTAAATTATTTTAACAATTCGTCTTCTGTTATACCCTACATTGTACCTCTGAAATCAATTAGAGGTGGTTTAGTTACAAAACTGCACTTTGAGCAAACACAGGTGTTACAGCAGCATTAATTTGTTATGATGGTATCGTGACATACACTGGTGTCCAAAAACAAAGCAACAAACTGTGTTTCTCCATTCTGTGTCTAATTCACAATATAATCATACAAACTGTCAACGAGATGTCCGTACGATATGTGTTCTGCATGGAAGATGGTATTCCAGTCAACGGACAAACATGCCAGGTATTCCAGTCAACGGACAAACATGCCAATGATGACGTAATGGCATTTGTGAAACGAGGTAGTGTTTGCTGGGTAGCCCTACATCCAAAATCGCTGTGTACACTGTCACAAACAATGCAGTATGCCTCAGAGAAGTTGCCTACCACATTCTCTGCTGTAGAGGGCCATAGAAAGAAAGAAAGCAGGGCAGCTGCAAACTGATGTGGCCCAATGGCTTAATGTGAATTGTTCTGTTGTTTCTTGGATGTGTCAACAGTTCATAGAGACTGAAACTGTATCCCGCAGACCAGGGCAGAGTTGACCACATATGACTTCAGAAGAGACTATGACTACTTGGCTATAAGGGCACGGCAGTACTGCCCTAGCCCTGCATGGTTACTGGGACATTAGCTTGCAGGATACACTGGACATTTTGTATCAAGGCAAATGGTGTGCAGAAGACTTCGGCAGAGTGACCTTTATTGTTGGAGACCTGCTGTATGTCAACCTCTGATGCATCTTCACAGAAGGGAATGTCTTGAGTGGAGTCATCAACATGCCACCTGGATGGTTGAACAGTAGTCCAATTGCAACTGTACTCGGGCTCGTTCACTACCTATTTTTCACGTGGCTCATCTGCAAAAGGGGGGTTAGTAGTGAACGGTTGCATTTGTGCCCCTACTATTGAGTCATATATTGGCTAGCTTTTGAACAACAGTGAATTTAACTATACATGTTCAGACTGAAACTTATTTATTCAAAAGAAACACTTTAACCTTGTGGCCATGCATTTTTAAGTTAACAAATAAATCCGATCTGTATAAATAATAATAATCGGTGCAATTCGTACACTGTTTATTGTCTCACACCTACACACTTTCATGTTGTTCCTTCACATACACTGTCGTCCATGCTTACACTCACGGCACTTTGCCGCTCCCAACATACCACCACAACGGACAATGACCAAAGACCCCGATTTTCCCGCTCATATCCACAGTCCTGAGTCGGGTCACGTGACACTACATTAGTCAAAATAATCCCTAAACATGGC
The DNA here is from genome assembly GCF_023864345.2 of Schistocerca serialis cubense. Lineage (NCBI taxonomy): Eukaryota > Metazoa > Arthropoda > Insecta > Orthoptera > Acrididae > Schistocerca > Schistocerca serialis. Next base: position 1,038,523,307 of record NC_064638.1, on the reverse strand, counting down.
CACAATTCGTTCACAATTTTTATAAGATTTAAATACTTAAACCTAAATACATTATATAATTTTATACACATTTATCACCATAATTTTGTACTTCATTGCAATTAAAAGCAAGACAAAACACTATGCAACGGAACTACAATGCCCATCAAAACACAAAACAAATATTTACCGGTCTATTTTGCCCAACATATTATTCCTGCTGCTGTGCTTTAAATTTAAATTATGAACTACTTGAAAGAGATCCATATTATCCCCTATTACTTTACACAATGTTGTTTTCACAGATTAGTCCTAATTCAGTCTGGAATTCAGAGACAGCAATTCACCACCTTGTGTCACAGTGGGACAGGTGTCTCAACAGCCAGGGTGAATACTTATAACATACAGGTACTGGTTTTTGTAATTATGCCTCTGGCTCGTTTCTTTTTGAACGCCCCTTATATTAGATGTGGCTTATGGTTTTTTACTGATGTGAAGTAGTATGAAAATATATTTATAATCTTCTTCTATGCAAAATGCTCAAAAATAGTTTTACTCATCTGCAGACCAACAAATTTGTGTTTGATTTAGATCCAGAGGAAGCAGTGGCTGGAAGGATAAGCATTATGAAACTAAAAACATAATTTTACTGTTAAATAAAAACAAAACAACAACCAAAATAAAGGCAGTCTGTTTGAAAGTGCACATCCTTGCACACCTTTAAAATAAAAATCTACTGCTGGGTAACATTCAGTACCATGTTCCTCCCCTCTTTGCATTGTAAGTTGTTTGGATCCTCTTTGGTATGCTGCCCAGAAGATATCAGAGACATTGCTGTTCAAGCCTAACCCACTGTTCGGTGACTGAACTGAGGTCACCCATTGTGTGACAAGAATTCTTGCAACAGCACATTGCAAGTTTCAACTGGTGCCAAGCATGCTCAACCATGGGCACGTCATCATATATGCAGGTCATTCCATTCAGTTAATTCCTGTCTCCTGAAGGAAGGTGTTCAGGTGGCCATAGCGTGCTTCTGCATCGTACTGACAGGCGAACTGATCAACAAAATGTTAACTGCAGGGCTGAACAATAAGTTGGAGGACCTTGTCTGAAACTGTACAGTCCACAGCAACACTGATGTGGGTCCTTGTGACATAGGAGTTGAACATGAGTCAGCTAAGTAGGCTGATGCAGAGCCGACAAAGGACAATGGAGTCCTTACACGAGACTCGCATGAGGGGCCTCGACACAGTCACTGTCTCCTTTACCATATGTAACTTATTCAGCAAAGTCAGCAAGTGCCATTCTGTATTCCAGAACCCAAAAAACTTGCAGTGTACAAGTAGCCTCTTTGGGTAGCCTGTCAGCAAGTTCATTTCCCGGGATTCTGACGTGTCCCGGGGTCCATATGAAGACCACTGACCGTCCACATTGTTTGAGGATGTATACGGACTCTTGGATGGCCATTACCAAAGGACGGCAAGGATAGCACTGGTAAGAGAGCTTGTAAGGCGCTCAAGGAATCATCATAAATAAGGAAGGACTCGCCGGCACTTGATCAGATATGCTCAAGAGCACCAGGGATAACTATCAGCTCTGCAGTGAAAACAATGCAGTCATCTGGCAATAAGCACTGTGCAGCAGGTCCTCCATGAACATAAGCAAACCCAACATGACCATCAAGTATTGAGCCATCAATGTAAACTACCAGTGAATCCTGGGGCACATCAAGAACAGAGAGACACAAGTGATGGAGGGTTGCAGGGTGTACTGACTCTTTTGGGATTTGTTATTGGTCCAGGCGAAGCTGTTGTCAAGGTATACACCATGGAGGTGTAAATGAGTGGACCTGGAGGAGAGGTGGCAGAGGGAAAGACTCGAGTTCAGTGAGAAGGGATTGGATACATACTGCAACTGTAATCCCTGATCTGGGTTGGCATTTTGGGATGTGGATCGTTATGTCAGGGAAAAGGAGGTGGTAACTTGGATGGTTAGGCGAGCTGTGAATAAGTGCGGTATAACTGGTGAGCAGTTGTCATTGACTAATCAGCAATGGAGGAATCTCAGTTGGCTGTTCACTGGGCTCGTACGGAAAGCTACCATCACAAGTCAAACTCTACAATGATGTATAGGGTCCAGTATCTGCAATGTTGAGAGCGACGCTGAACTATATGCTATAGTCATGGCGGAACTGTACAAGGGTTTTATACAGCTGCAACAGAGTAGGGCGACCTGCATCCCAGTTGGTGTGACTCAGGCATTGAAGAATGTTAAGGTGCTACCACAACTTTTGCTTATGCCGACAAAGATGGGGAAGCCAAGTTAACTGGGTGTCGAAAACCAGTCCTAAAAAGTGATAAGAGTCCACTAGGTTAAGGAGATGGTCATCAAGATAAAGTTGTGGGTGCGGGTGAGCTTTATGACACCGATAGAAGTGCATGACCCAAGTCTTGGCGGCTGAAAACTGAAAGCCGCCGGTAAGGGCCCATGTCTGCGCCTTTCGTATGCCTCCCTGCAGTCGATGTTCAGCCACACCAATAGTAGATGAGCAAAGGAAAACACAAAAGTCGTCAGGACCCCACAGCTGCTGCTAGACCATTAATGTCCACAAAAAAAGAGTGGGACACTAAGTACAGAGCTCTGCAGAATCCCATTCTTTTGGATACAAGTGGAACTGTATGAATCACTGACTCGAACTCTGAAGGTGCGGAGTGACAAAAAGTTTCGTGTAAAAATCGGCAGCTGACCCGGAATATCCCACCCGTGCAATGTAGTGAGGATGTGGCATCATCAAGTGGTGTCACAGGCTTTCGTCAGCAGGTGGAAAAGTCGGCAATAAGGTAATGATGGCAGACTCCAGATATACCAAGTTGTCAATAGTGGAGCGACCTTGGCGAAAACTGCCCTGGGATGGAACCAGAAGACCACGAGACTCAGGAGCCAACACAAACTGCCAGCTCACCATACATTTGAGCAGCTTGCACAGAACATTGGTGAGGCTAGTAGGATGATAGTAATCCATATCTAATGGGTTTTTACTGTTTTGGCGCTGGAATAATGATACTTTCTCGCTACTGCAATAGGAATTCAATATCACTCCGGGTGTGGTTGAAGAGGTGGCACTGATAATGCACTGACAGATGTTTAACTACATTTGGAGATGGATGTGGTCTGGTCCAAGGGTTGTGTCAGGGAAATGTGCAAGGGCACTGAGAAATCACTCACTGAATGGAGCATTATAAGACTAAGTGTGGCATGTAGTAAAAGATAGGTGTTGTCGTTCTACCTGCTGTTTTAGGGTACAAAAGGCAGGGTGGTAATTCTCAGATGCAGAGGTTTGAGCATAATGCTTGGCAAAACACTCTGTGATTGCATCTGGGTCGGTGTATACAGCTCCATGTGTGGAAATCCCATGTATAACTCCAAAGATCTGATAGCTGTAAAGGTGTCTGAGCTTAGTCCAAACCTGGGAAGGACAAGTTCATGTTCCAATGTTGGGGACATACCATTCCCAGCATTCCTGCTTCTATCTTTTGATTAGTTGACAGGTCTGGGCATGCAGCCGTTTGAAGGCAATGAGTTGCTCCATTGATGGGTGCTGCTTACGACACCGTAGTGCCCACTTCCGATCCCTAATGCCTGCAGCAATTTCCAGCAACCACCAAGGCACTGTCTTCCATTGGGGACAACCTGAGGAACAAGGAATAGCCAAGCAATTCAGCCACAGAAACAGTGGTGGTAGTAACATTCTGGATCATCACACTGATGTTACCAAGCGATGGAGATCCAACAGAGGTAGCAGACATGAAAGCATCCCAGTCAGCCTTGGTAAGAGCCCACCTGGGCAAGTGTCCACGTGAGGAATGCCCGGGAGGGACAGGAAGAGTGCAAAGTGGTCACTACCACACAAGTCATCATGAGGTCTCCAGTGGATAGACGATAGAAGGCCACAACTGCAAACCGAGAACTCAGAGGCTGAGTATTTGCCCTGTGCCACACAGAAATCAGTGGGGCCACCTGTATTTGGGAGGCAAAGGTCAAGTTGAGTTAGTGGCTTTCCACATCTTTACCACAGCCAGTAATCTTAGATCCACCCCACAAAGGGTTACGGTTGTTGAAATTACCCAGAACTAGAAAAGGTGGAGCGAGTTAAGAAATTATAGTATCCAATACATGTTGTGGGACTTCACCATCTGGAGGAAGACAGAAGTTGCAGATGGTAATTTCCTGTGTTGTCAACACCCTGACAGCCACAGCTTCTAAAGGTGTTTGAAGTGGCATGGGTTTGCTATAGACAGAGGTAAGGACATATATACATACTCCACCTGACATCCTGTTACAGTCATTGCGATTTTTAATACCCCAAATAGCCACGAAGAGTGGGGGTTCCACATTGCTGGAAACCAGATTTCCTGAAGGGCAACACGAAAAGCAGGTGTAATGCTTAAGAGTTGTCATAGCTCAGCCAGGTGGGGGATAAAACTGCCACAGTTTCACAGGAGAATGATGCTTTCTGTTGCCTGGGAAGGCATGATGGGACCAAGGAGGCAGTTTATGTCTCAGGGTCGCCTGCATACACCTGTTGAGGGCTTGTGGTCTCTGTGTACATTGGTTACAAGGCACCGGTGAGAACTAGGTCCTCGGAGGACACTAAGATCTCCACCTCATCTTCAGAATGGGAACTTGCAGGAAGCAGTGGTGTGGGAGCCACTGGGGTCTCTTTTTTCTTCATGGCTTTCTTCTTTCTAACCTCTAACTTCTCTTTTGGTTTCTTCGGTTGGGAGGGCTTACCTGAGTTTGCCTCAGGAACCGATGATGATTGCAAGGCCCTATGACCAGCACCTTGTGGCTCTGTCAGTCACTGGCTGGTGTCTGGCTTCACAGCAGTACAAGCCTTGGAAGGTAATGTCCCAATAGACCCCTTTATTGCAAGAGGAGCTGGAGGAGGCTGTTACTGTTACTTCTCCGGCCAAGGGGTGGGGACCAATGTCACTGATGGCTGGGGGGTCATTGCTACCAAAGTAGATGTTAGGGGAGCAATGGGAAGATGAGTGTCCTGAACCATCAAGGTCTGCCGGCCCTAGAGGTCCACTTTAAGAGGCAAAGCTGTTAGGGATGCCGTTTTCATAAAGGGTGGTGATGCCATAGCTGTAGCATATGAGGAAATCTTGTGTACCGCGTTGAGAAGTTTGCATTTCCTTTTTGTCTTCGTGTAGGTCAGCCTATCCAGAGTCTTATATTCCATTATCTTCCTCTCTTTCTGATAAACAGTGCAGTCTGGTGAACAGAAGGAATAGTGCTCTCAGCAGTTGACACAAATGGGAGGAGGGCACAAGGAATGTTCTTGTGTGACAGATGTCTGCATTCCTGACTTGTGAGGCTGGCATTACATCGAGAGGACATGTGTCCAAATTTCTAGCATTTGAAGCACTGCATAGGGAAAGGAACATAGGGTTTGACATCACACCAGCAGACCATCAACTTGATCTTTTCAGGCAACATATCACCCTCAAAGGCCAAGATGAAGGCACTGGTAGCAACCCTGTTGTCCTTAGGTCTCCTATACATACACCTGGTAAAGTGTACACTTTGTCACAGGAGGTTGGGACACAACTTGTCATCGGACTGCAAGAGGAGATCTCTATGGAATATAATTCCCTGGACTACGTTTAAGCTCTTATGGGGGGGGGGGGGGGGGGGGGGAAAGGGGGGGCAATTGAGACCAGGACATCAGCCAGCTTGGCACAGGCAAGTAATGCACATGGCTGGGCAAGGGATGCCGTTTTTATAAGGACTGACCTGTTCCGCATTTTGGATATTCCCACCATTTCTCCAAATTTGTTCTTTAAGTTCCCAAAAAGAAAAACGGGCTTTGTTGTCAACAAGAATTCCCCATCAGACCATGCACAAACTAAGTACTGAGGAGAATATGCTTCTCCTTGATCTTTAGCCCTAAGTTCCTCCCACAATGTTGCCAGGGAAGGGAATGATTTAGAGGCTGCTGGAGCAATTTGACCACCAGCATCAGACAACTTCATCCACTTCACTTCATTGCAGATCATCCACGCTAATGCCACCCAATCAGCCACAGCAAAGGTCACCTGGTGTGATGGCAGTTGCTGGGAGTCCTGATGCCCCAAGAACACAGGCATCTGCTCCTTGGCATATTTGGGGAGTTTGCATCTCAGGCATCAGCAGTGCAATTTCAGTGTTGTCACGGGCTACATCCATGAGGGTACGTGATGACCCCTCTATGAAGGACTGGCTACCACAGTGGCCATCGTGTGTGAAGAGCTCCATCATCATCATGGGTGCAGATGAGGACAGTGGACAAAGGATGTAGATGATGCACCCTGTAAGGTGTCCTCACTCAAATAGCAAATAGCTGGATTACAGGTGGAGTAGAAGAGCCATGACAATAATAGCCGCGGAAGGTCTCCGCGCCCGATGGATACATGATGCACCACATATGGGTCCTTCTTCAAATGGCCTGCACTTCTAAAAAATTTTGGAATTGTGGAGGTCAAATCCTAAAAGGTGACCGTAATACCGAAGGCCGAAAAGTAGGAGACTCCTTTCAATCACCTCTTACGACAGTGAGGAATACATTGGGCCTATTCTAACCTCGAACCTGCATGGAGAGGCCAATATTTCCTGGAATTGTTAGATGCCATACAAGACTTTGGTATAGGATCATAGTGAACAGTACCTGGTTTAATTTGTCATCTGCAATCACAGAGATAAGATCTATACGCAAAGGTGTTGGAAAGCTCTCGTAGGCTCTCAGACATGTAATCACCGCCTTTCATGACTGCAGCGGAGTAGCTCCTGCCATTGGGAAGAATGATTAGCTTCAGGTCATGTACAACTGTTTGTTAACAGTTGTGATTTGGATTCACTGGGAATGGATTTTGGGGAAAGAAACCAAGTTAAATGTGAGGAATTCTTACAAGGCTACCAAAGAGTGTCTGGATGGAAGAGATGGTTTATTATAGTTTGAGAGATGTTGAAAACTAAAGAAGACAAGGTTGAATTTGTGCTTTGGATTGACTGTGATCAGAAAAGTGGGTGGAGGAGAAATGCTTCTACACATGGGGATGAGCAAAGGAAAGCAGACCCTTCATAAGTGTAGCATGATTAAACCTAAGTTTTGATTTTAAAGAATAAGTTGCCATAATGTTAGGAGTCAAGGGGGGTGGTTAAGAACAATGCATTTTATAAGATATGAAGGAGGTTTCTGGATATGAGAGAAGATGATTAAATCAGCAAAGCAAGGCTTTTACACTGTGAGTGGTTGATAGGTGAGGGGATGGGAATGAAATGTGTTTGATGGGTAGCAATACTCCCATGGGAGTAGGATAGAAGCAACTTAGATGGTTCCCCTTGATAGTGTTGAGAACATAACTTCTTTACAATAAACAGTTGCATGACTGGATCCAACCACTGGTATGTCAAAAGTATAAAAGATTTATTTATGCACCAATTAACATAGAAAGTTAATTACTTACATCTTCAGTCACAATATTATATATGACAAAGAATGACTGTCCATGAATAAGATGATTTCACAGGGCCCAATGTCATGATGGGAGTCTTTGTAATTTGGAAGAAATACCACGTATGTGGAGGGGGGACAACGATGAGGTTATCAGTGTCCATATGAAATTAGCAGAAATGAAAATGGGAGAAAAGAGATAAAAAGCAGTCTTACCTATGATCACCCATGTAGTCACACTAGCTCACATCATGGAAGAAAGTGTGAAAATTGTTCAGATGTTCTGAAATCTCTAAGGAAATCTAAGTACGGCAAGAGGAAAACTAAAACAGAGCACAGGGATAAGTGGCTGGCTGATCATTCTGCAACATCTGCCTTTTTGTTCCCTGTTATATCAGGTGCCCTGGTACCCAGAAAAAGGACCTCCTTCCCCAACTGTTGTATGTGGAAAGCAGTGTCTTGGATGTTCTTGGCTACTTTATCTGCTGGGTACAAGATTAAGAGACTGAAGGGTACTCATGGAATTGGAAAAGATGTGGAATTTAGCATTCGAAACGTCTCATCTATGCCAGTGCCTGCAAATCACATATTATTCTGCATCAAAGATAGTAAAGTCTCGAGGAGTTGGAGCTTGAGGACAAGATCAAGGAAAACAACAGAGCAACTAAAGGAGTCCCCCTGTTCAGATCCATCTGTAAATAAAGCTACAGAGTTAAGGAGCTCAATAAAATGTCATAAAATCAATTATTGAAAACTTATATATGAGTGCAAACTCCCTTGCACTGCACTAAATCTAAATCTACTCTGGGACTCTGCAGTAATCAGGGTGGCAAGTAGTTAAAACCCTGGATTTGGAGTTGTACTTACTCCACACCAAGTGACTCCAACACACACACTGCCTGTGGGTACATGACTTCAGCAAGGAGAAAAGGCATTCCAGAGATGGATGAGCAACAGTACAGTATGCAGGCGAATTTGGAGCAGCGAATAACTTACACGCCTGCTGCACCATAAGGAGCTGCCACTAGATGGTGGGTGATGGTTCCCAAGCCTCAGCACAGAGTGTAGGTATGGGCTGGTTCTCTAAGCACCCATGGCCAGCCTAATCCCCTTGTGGTGGATAGTGCCAATGATCTTCAGATAAGAAGACCTCGCTGATCCATAGACTGTGCACTCATAGTCTAGCCACAATCACAGTAAGACCTTACAAAACTGGAATGGACACTTCCAGTTCACTCCCCAAGACCTGTGGCTAAGGCACTTTAAGATGTTCAGTGCCTTCTGGGTTCTGGCTTTTAGGTCTCTCAGGTGTGGTAAACACAATAGTTTGGAGTCAACAATGAGGCCTAGAAATTTCACTAAGTCTTTAAAATACAGAATGGCGTTCCATACATGCAAGTTAGGTAAATTAAAATACGACACGAATGATTAAAATGAACACACACACACTATCTGCAGAAAACTAAAAACCCATCTTTGTAGCCCACTGCTCTAACCTCTGCACTGTAAGTCACAATTGATGAGTCACTGTTGCAACACTGGAGGAGAAACAGAAAATTGCAAAATCATCAACACGTAAGGAGTATTGTTAGAACAGATGTGATACTGTTCACAGCTATGTCAAAGAGGGTAACTTTAAAAACACTGTCCTGAGGAACACCATTCTCCTGCTTCAGATGATCCAACAGCACATTAATAACTCAGAACCTAAACAAGCACCGAGGCAGGAAAAACTATATAAAGATGGATAGGTGGCCATTCAAACCCCAATGGTGGAGATGCTATACAATAGTGTGTCTCCAAGTAATGTAGTACACCTTACTGGTGTCAAAGAATATACTGATACAGTGACGGTTATGTAAATGCTAAGTAGGGTCAAGTTGTTGACAGTGGATTGAAATCTCCTGATCCACACTGAGTGCAGTAAAGGAGTTGCATAGTCTCTAAAATCCAGACTAGCAGATGGTTAACCATTTGCTCCAGGGTCGTCCTTTCATTAAGGAGATGCTCTGGTAACTACTAGGACATGTTTGGCTCTTACCTGGTTTGAGGAGAGGTAGCAAAATTGCCTCTCTCCACGGGTTGCAAAAGTGGCCTGCCTGCCATATTAAACTAAAACTTTCGAGGAGGATTTGCTTTGATGCTGCTCGCAAATGTCGAAGCATGCTGTGCTGGGCTTGGTCATGACTGGGTGCAATATCATGAGCCTCATACAGAGCTAAATCCAGTTCCCACAGAGAGAAAGGACACTTATAAGACTCATGATTTTTGGATCTGAAGTCCACCTGGCACCCCTCTATGGTTGGCATTTGCAGTAGTCAGAAAATGGCCTGCCATCACCTGAGTGATGTCTCCGCGTGTTGTTTGAAGACACCCATGTTTTAGCAATGCTGCTTTTGGTAAATGACTGCATTTGCTGGAAATCCTTCTGATGGCTCTCCACACTTTTTATAACATGTGGAACAGCTGATAGTGTCCAGGAACGATTACCATAACCCTTTGTTGCTCTCTTTAATTACCTGTTGAGCCTGGCTCTTGTGACTTGAAAGGTTGTGAGGCTGTCTGCTGTTGGGCAGCATGTAACCCATAACAGTGCTGCATGCCTGACCCGGATTGCTGATTGGCACTTATCAGTCACTATGGTACAGGGGTCTCCTAAGGTGTCCTGAAATTTTTGATGTGGATAAGTCATCTCTGGTGAGCATGAAGTAGATGAAGGTAAGGAATTTTGCTATCTAGGCAGCAAAATAACCCATGACGGAAAGGGAAAGAGGACATAAAAAGCAGACTAGCACAGGCAAACAGGGCATTCCTGGCCAAGAGAAGTCTACTAGTATAAAACATAGGTCTTAATTTGAGGAGGAAATTTCTGAGAATGTACATTTGGAGTGCAGCATTGTATGGTAGTGAATCATGGACTGTGGGAAAAATTGTAACAGAAGAGAATCGAAGCATGCTACAGAAGAATGTTGAAAATTAGGTGGACTGATAAGGTAAGGAATGAGGAGGTTCTCCACAGAATTAGAAAAGAATAAATAGAAAACACTGACAATTAGAAGGAACCTGATGATAGAACATCTGTTAAGACATCATGGAATAACTTCCATGGTGGTAGAGGGAGCTGCAGAGGGTAAAAACTGTAGATGAAGACAGAGACTGGAATACAGCCAGGAGATAACTGAGGACATAGGTTGCAAGTGCTTCTCTGAGATGAACAGGTTGACACAAGAGAGGAATCAAACCAGCCAGAAGACAAGTATGTGGCATGGTGGATCACTCAAGTGATGTGACCCACCCTCTCCTGGAAGCTGCCTCAGTGTTCAAATACAGCAAGCTGCCTGAATGCATCCAGTTAGCTGTACTGATCCTCCACTTTAGCAGCTTCCCTTCTAGTAATGCTCCAGCTGGTAGGTGTATCCACATCAACAGTGGTCACTGGAATGAAAGCCAACAGTTGCTTTCCACTGAGCATAGTCTGTGAGGGCTGGAGAGAAGAAAGAGAGGTCGATAGTTGAGGGCGATCTGGCAGCAGCTGAGAAATGAGTGGGATTGCTTGTGATGAGGGTGCACCGCTCCTGAGACATCATGAGACTCCAAAAATTGACTCCTAGAGCAAATAGGATTTGAGCCCTATAATGCATTGTGAGCACTGAAGTCTGCCAGTATGAGAAATGAGGGGGAGTTGCTCTATAAGGCCTGTGAGAGCCACAGAGTCTAAAGTATTTTTTGGGATAAATACATTGAGCAGACAGTGATCTTCTCAAATGTGATTTGAGACTTTCTCGGCGTATTCCATTCGTGAAATCTTCTCGGGTGATCAGCCGAGTAAAGGCATCGTCTTCTCGCAACGTTTCGAAGGGTTTCGTACCCATCATCTTCAAGCGAAGATGATGGGTACGAAACCCTTCGAAACGTTGCGAGAAGACGACGCCTTTACTCGGCTGATCACCCGAGAAGATTTCACGAAGTGATCTTCTCATCCGTGTGAACTTCAAAGACTGCTGCTTGTAGGTCAGTAACCACGGAGAGAACAGAGGAGTCGTGCACGTCATTGACAATCACAACAGTCCCTCCAATGGCTCCTTTGGCAGTCAGGTCATCCTTGTGGTGAAGAGTATAGCCCCGCAGCACAGGGGCATCAATAACTTTAAAATGTGTTTCCTGTAAACACAACAACAAGGGGTGTGGCTGTGCTAGGAGTTTCAGTTCCTCCACATGAGTCCTGAACCCATTCACTTCCAATGTAGTATAGGAGCCACTATCATGGAGGTGATCCACTGGGGTGGGGTGCCAGCGATGGGTGCAGTTTCAGTCTTGGGCAAGATGATTGCTCTGGACAGACTCAACATTCCATTGACTTTGAAAGCAGTAGAAATTGTTTTCACCTGCAGAGAAAGCTTCCTGTTTGCTATTTTTTCTTCTTTTTTTACTTTTGTCTGGGAGGTTTTCTAGGACCTACCACAATGGTGGTAGTGGCAGTGCTGGACTGTTTACCAGACAGACTCTATCTTTGAAGGTGCCAGGAACTCTGCAACGTTGGCTATTATGCTTTTTTTGTGAGGTTCTCGAGGGGAGGGGGCATGCCTATGGACTCTGAAAGACACCAACTTTACATGCGCACTGACAAAGGCAGATGGTAGTGCTGACACTAGCAACCTCCTTTTGTGTAGAGGCACTGGCTGTTGCAATAGGCTTTTTAAAAGCGGGTGCAAAAGATGTAGTGAAAGTGGGAGGCTGCAAGCCTCACAGATCTTTTTGGCCGCACTATATGGGATGCACTTCATTGTTTAAGCTCCATTATCTTACTGTCTTCACGGCAGACACCACAGTCTCTACTCTAGACAACAGGGTGATCTGCAGAACAATAGACACACTTTAAAGGAGATGAACAAATGAGACATTCATGGGTGTCCTTAACCCATTTGCCACAAGTGGCTTCTCCTTTACACCCTAAAGTGGTGTACCCAAAGTGCTGGCATTGAAAACAGCACATTTGGCTGGGGACATAGGGCGACATTTTTAAGCAAGAGAAAACCTACCTTGATATGCTCCAAGAATTTCGTGCTATTGAAGGTAAGGATAAAGGATTCAGATTTTACAAGATTCCCATTCAACCTTTTCATAATATATTGCATATCAACAATACCCTCTGGAGCTCATTCATCTTTCAAATCTCCTTTGGTAATATCTACAAGATTTCTACGTGACACAATGTGTTGTGTAGCTCTCTTTCAATGGCATATTCCCTAAGACATTGGGCTCTCCGGAGGCTCATTACTTGTTGGGAACTAGAAGTTTCAACCAAAAGTGTTCCATTAAGCAATCTTGAACAAACAACTAAAGACTATATTTAAAACTGTGATATGTAATATTACAAAATTTATATCAATGGAATATTTCCTGAATGGTTGAAGTACGCTGAAGTTAAGCCACTGTTTAAGAAGGGAGATAAAGAAATAGCATAAAATTTCCATCCAATTTCACTCTTGCCAGCATTCTCAAAAATTTTAGAAAAAGTAATGTACAGTTGGCTTTATAGCCATCTTATCTCAAATAACATACTGTGAAAGTCGCAGTTCGGATTTCTAAAGGGTTCTGATATTGAGAAGGGCTATCCACACTTACAGTGAAAATGTGCTTAATTCATAAGACAAAAATTGCAGGCAACTGGTATCTTTTGTGATCTGTCAAAGGCATTTGACTGTGTAAATCACAATATCCTTTTAAGTAAATTAGAATATTATGGTGTGACAGGAAATGCTACAAAATGGTTCAAATCTTATATCTCTGGCAGGAAACAAAGGGTGTAATTAGGAAAGAGACATGTATTAAGCTATCAGGCATCATCCAACTGGGAACTAAATCCCACAAGGTTCCATTTTAGGGCCCTTACTTTTTCGTGTGTATGTCAATGACCTTTCATCAGTAACATTACCAGATGCCAAGTTCGTTTTGTTTGCTGATGATACAAACATTGCAATAAATAGAAAATCAAGTGTAGTCTTAGAAAGATCAGCTAATAAAATATTTGTGGACATTAATCACTGGTTCCTAGCCAGTACTTTGTCACTAAACTTTGAAAAAACACACTACATGCAGTTCAGAACTTGTAAGGGGTGTCCCATGAGTATATGCCTAACATACGATGACAACCAGAGAAAAGAAGTGGACAGTGCTAAATTCTTGGGATTACAGCTTGATAATAAATTCAGCTGGGAGGAGCACACCACAGAACTGCTGAAACGTCTTACCAAATCTCTATTTGCAATGCGAATTGTGCCAGACATAGGGGATATAAAAATGAAAGAGCTGGCATACTATGCTTACTTTTATTCCATAATGTCATATGGGATTATTTTTTGGGGTAATTCATCAAACCAACCTAAAGTTTTCCAGGCACAAAAACGTGCACTAAGAATTATATGTGGTGTCAACTCAAGAGCGTACTGCAGAAGCCTGTTTAGGGAACTAGGGATACTAACTACTGTTTCCCAGTATATTTATTCCTTAATGAAATTTGTCATTAAAAATAGATCACTTTTTCACACCAACAGCACAATTCATGGAATCAACACTAAAAATAAGTAATCTTCACAAGTCACTTACTCTTGTACAAAAAGGTGTGCATTATTCAGGAACACACATTTTCAATAACTTGCCAGCAGCCATAAACAGCTTAACAACCAATGAAATTCAGTTTAAGAGAAGCCTTAAGGATTTATTGGTGGCCAACTCCTTCTACTCCATTGATGAATTTCTCAGTAGAACCAACTGATTTGTGTGTGTGTGTGTAGGGCTTATTTCAATAGTGGTACAAGTCCATTACATCTGCCTTTCTTCCTATAATGCTTCTGAAATTAATGATCCAAACAAAAAGAAAGAAAGGTTCATCTCAAGCAAGAAGCCATATGCTTGAATATTTCTGGTATCTCGACTGCAGATTTTTCAGTGCTCATTTTACTTTAGGACTCAGTATCTCAAAATGAACAAAAATGGGCTTATACCACTATTGAAATAAACCCTTCGTACAATATAACTTCTGCACAATTTAAGTGCAGTAATGTGTTCATGTTCATTGTAAATAAGTGTGTGTGTGTGTGTGTGTGTGTGTGTGTGTGTGTGTGCGCGCGCGCGCGCACGCATTATTACCTTATAAATAAAGAAAAATTTATTTTAAATTCAGTGCGTTAGTTTTTGTAAAATGATTCTTTTATATAGTGTTAATTAAAAAAAAGACGATCATTCCACTTGGGTACATTAACTTATTTGTTTCAGTTATAAATATCTGTCATGTATTATTGTTTTTCCGACATGTTCTACATCCTGGAGGACCTCCTCACTATGGATCAATTGGAATGAAAGTAAATCTAATCTAAAAATCTAATCAAACGGTACTTACAAATGTTGTTTCATGTGGCGTCTTAATGCATACTTTGTGTTGAACCTTCGGGAACAATTCATGCATGAATAAGCTTTTGGATGATGATGAATCGTGAGAATATGTTTTCGCTGAACAGCACGAGTCTTGAACGAAGCTCCACAGAGCTCACACAGAAACAGTCTTCGAGCTGAGTGCACAGACTGAAAAGGTATGAAAAGGTAAAAGTTATTTGTCAGTACGATGATAATTGACAATAATCATAAGGAATATTATTACTGAATAAAAACATTTTAATAAAAATGTGATACATACGATCATCAGCTAGTTCAGCATTTGTTCCACTCAGTATCACTGGAAATATTGAAAACAAGGAAATCAATGTGTTGACATCACATTATACTCAGAAAGCCACCTTGCAGTGTGTGGCAGAGGGTACTTTGTGCACACTGTCACTTCCCTCTTTTCCTGTTCCAGTTATGAATGGTTTGCAGGAAAAACATTTGCTGGTATGCCTCTGTGTGGGCTCAAATATCTAGTTTTATCTTCATGGTCTTTTCACAAGATACACACAGGAGGAAACAGTACATTGGTTCATATTTCTAGGAATGTACACTCTACGAGCTTTAACATTAAACCAATTTGTGATGCAGAACACTTCTCTTGCAGCATCTGCCACTGGAGTTCACTGAGCATCTCTGTCATGCTTTCGTGCTTACTAAATGAACCTGTAATGAAACTCTCTGCTTTTCTTTGGATCTTTTCTATTTGCTCTATCAATCCTATCTGGTACGGATCCCAGACTGATGAGCAATATTTAAGTATTGATCAAATGAGGGTTCTGTAAGCTACCTCCTTTGCTGATGGACTACATTTCCTGGGGATTCTTCCAAAGAATCTCAGTCTGGAATCTGGCTTACCTGTGACTAGTTTTATGTGGTCACTCTGTACATATACTCCCACATATTTTAAAAAAGTAAGTACTTCTGGTGGTTGTTCTGCAATTGAATAATCATACAATAATGGGCCTTTCTGTCTATGTATATGCAATACATTACATTTGTTTATATTGAGGGCCAATTGTCACTCCCTGTGCCGAGCAATTCTCTGCAGGCCTTCTCGCATTTTGCTACAATTTTCTAGTGTTGTGATTTCTCTGTATACAACAGTCTCATCCATAAAAAGCAGACTCCCTTGGGATACACTCAAGTTACTTTTATGTCTGAAGACTTCTCTCCATGCTCAAATTTTGTTTATGAGGTGGCAATGCAGCACTGCATCGAAAGCCTTCTAGAAATCAAGGAACAAACCATCTCCTGTATAACTGTATCTACTGCTTTCTGGATCTTTTTGATGAACAGCGTAAGCTGGATTCCAAACGATCAGAACCCATGTTGATTCCTACAGAGGAGATTTTCAGTTCCAGAAATATTGTAATAAGTGAGCATAAAACGTGTTCCAAAATGCTACAATATGCCGATGCCAAAGATATAGGTCTATAGTCTCGTGTGTCTGTTTGACGACCCTTCCTGAAAATGAGAATGACCTGTATTTTTTTTCCAGTCACGGGAAACGATGTGTCCTCCAGAGGCCTACAGTACACTGGTGCTAGAAGAGGACCATTCTTTCGCATATTCTATGTAGAATCATATTAGTACAAATCCAGAGATCTTTCCTCTGGTGAGTGACTTCAAAAGCTTTTCTATCCCATCGTCACTTACTTCAATATCTATCATTTTTCATTAGTCCGATTATTTAGAGGAGGTACTACAGAGAAATCTTCCTCTGTGAAACAGTTTTGGAAAAATATGTTTAGTATTTCAGTCTTTTCTGCATAATTCTCTGTTTCAATGCCATTATGGTCACACAGTGTCTGGACAGAGGGCTTAAATCCATTTACTGATTCTGTGACGAAGCTAGCTGGGATCTTTATACTTCCTCTCTTGTTTTGCCATCTGCCTCCTTAAATTCATTTTTTCATTTTTGACTAATTATCACTAACATACGTGAGTATAATCTGCATTTTCATAAAAGGGAAAGGTTGGCCCTCAGTTTTAAAAAATATAGCACCAGATCTAATTTTGTGCTTAGTTGTGTGTATGTAATTAATTTCCCGATTTATTTTGACTATTCCTAGTTAATATCTTTTATTAAAGGATGAAATCAGTAATTGTTCCATGACTTAAATTCTATTGTTGACTTACAAGCAAATATAAATTCTGTAATAATTATGAACATTAGGAAAAAGAATCACTAGGATTCTTATAGTATTTATTTGGCTCTATTCGAAAACATGTTAGCAAAGTCAGCTCTTAATTAATTCCAAAGTAATTACAAGTTTTGTCCCAAGTATTGTTTGTACGATTATATATGTTTAAACAAATAATTCGGCTTAACCTTCGTGTTAAAAAGAACCAATTCTTCGATGTATTCATTTAATTTAATGAGTTACATTTTACTTGTAATTTCTGTAAATTAAACATCAAACAATGTATAGTTTTAGTACCTATTATTGTGATGACATATAAAGGCCCAATTTTTTATCCCAAGACAGTCAGTCCACAGCCGATTTTCAGACGAGAAACCTGTGCTGATTAGGTCAACAACAATGCATCAACTTAACTGTGAAATAAGTGTAAGACAAATAGGCCGTGTGTTAAAACAATGACAGTGTCTGTTCAATACGTACCATATTATTCTGCAAGAACTGTGTGGTTAGGTTTTTACTGCTCATACATATACAACAGTAAACTATTGTAGCTGTATGATGACATATGCCTGCAAACTATTAATGAGTCTTATCAAAGTTAACCAGTACTGGACTGGCTATATTAACTGTGTATAATGGGGGTGTCATGAACAGTGAAAGTAAAGAACTGTGAAATGCAACTGTGCACCTGTCGGCTACATCATTTATTGACAGTGAAACCAAGAGCGGTTTACAGTACAGTGATTTTAATGAAGGAGATGTAACAGCCAATCAGCACATGGGTTTCAAGGCTACAGTAGGACAGCAGCCAATCAGTGAGCGGGTTCTATGGAAGCAGCCACACAGTACAGGAGCAGCCAATCAGCAAGCAGGTGGACATATCTTTCGTGGACATATCCGACCGAGATAAACAAGACATCTCACCGGGAGAATTTTAACGCAGCAGTGCAGACAATGAATGGAGATGACAACTGCAGCAACAGCAGCAGCAGGAGACAAGTGAATAACAGTGTAAAGACGAAGTCAAAGCTGCCAGGAACTTTTATGCCGAAAACAGGGTTAAACTTGAGAACCAAATCGATCAGGTTAAAAATGATTTAGAAACGGAGGTAGAAACCAAGTGAGCAGTATTGGTAGAGGAAAAAATGGTAAAAGTAAATAAAAATGTACATTCAAAATTGGCTGAAATGGAGAAAAAGATGGAAAAGGTACAAAATCTAAAGCATAGAGTACGTAGTGTCCCAAACAGTCCTTCATTTGTTAGTTGTAAGAAATTTAATAATTTTGAACCATATGGGAAAGTGCATCCACTGGATTTCATTAGGAAATTTAATGATTTGCCTGAAATGTGGAATGGCAAAGAGGAAATGTCATTTGTGAGAGGTTTTTGACAGGGAATGCTTATGGGTGGGCAGTTCAGGTAGCTGATAGCTGTACTTCGTGGCAAAGCTTTGAGAAAGCATTTCTAGCGGCTGCTTTACTTCTGATGCTGCTTGTCTTTTTCCTTCAGAAAATCTAATATTTTAAACTATGCTGTCTCATTTGCACATGGTGTCTCTTTCATTCTGGCACTTTTAAAAGCAAACTCTACAGATAGAACAGTTTTATCTGTTCCCTTACTCATATAGAAGTCAAGTTCTGTATGACAAAAACCATGAAGTTTTTGTAAAGTTGGTATTTCTTTGTATTGTTCATAATCTCACAGAAATTAAAGCTTAATAACAAATTTATACATATCAGCAATGGAACAGCGGGGTAATATTGTGCGCAACACTGAAGTGAAAGTTGACTGTACCTGGTAACCAAGTTAGTTCATGTTACCAACAGGTCTATGGTTTGCTTTGTCGACTAATACAGTGGGGCGGGTAAGTTAAATCCTCCTCCTTGCAGACTTGAAATGAACTACTATGTAGTCGTGAAGTATTTTTTTAAGTTGCATTAGCAGAAAAAGTAAGAGATTCACATACCAAATGTTGTTTGAGATGTGCTCGAGATCGACATCCTTTATCACATGTAGGACATGTGAAAGGAGGATGATTCAGATGCACCGCTGAATGTTGCTTCAATGCATCCGGCCTTTTAAATGCTTTACCACAATGATGACACAGGAAAGGACGATGGCAGCCATGGACATTACTAGTATGTCGATCCAAATGTTCTTTTCGACTAGCTTTGTAAGGACACTGAAAAGAAATTACAATGCAGAAGTAAAACAAAAGAAGTATACACTTAATGTTGAAAATGTGAGAAACAGGGAGATGAGTATTAGCAACTGCTTCACACATTTTTATATTCAAAAAATCACTGAATATGTACCACTGAAAATCATACCATGGATGCAATACATCCTTGATACATCCATTACAATGGGAGATTAAATTTTACCTCATGCCCTCAGAGTCCTTGTGTTTATTACATAAACAAATGTGGAACTAGTACCTAAACAAAAGACCCTCTTCAGTTTTGACTAAGGTTCCACAAGATCCAGTGATCATATCAACCAACAGAGTTGCAGTTCACATGTTGATAACACATACAAAGTAGATACTGTCAGTACAGCCCTGCCATGTTCTTGTTTGTCGTGTAAAATCAACTGGCAGTTTTGATACTTATGCAAAGGCCAGCAGTGAGTTCATTTGTATGAAAAACATGGTAGAATACATATCAAAATAATGAAAGTTATTCAGCTACCCTACTGGTCTTTGCTTACAACAGTGTGATCTACTAGAACACCTTAAAAGTCTCAGTTAAATATGTGTCAGAACACAATTAATCAATCACACAAAGAAAACCTGAGGGATCAGATCTCATCATCCACAAACTTGCTTCCATATCTTCTGTATTTTCATCCTTTTGAGGAATTCCAAACCCCATTGTTACACTTGCATCATATCCAACAAATTGCTGACAAAATGTGCTTTTTCAAAAGAAAGGTAACAGCTAAAATCACACATTTTGTTTGTCAGGTGATCTGTCATTCTGTCCAAATACAGGGCCATTCATTTCTTTTCCCTCATTTTATACACGCTTTTGCAGATTTCTTTCTTTACTTTGGACTTCCATCTTTGACCTCCTGATTGTCTGCAGTTTACTACTCATAACTGGAACAATCAGGGTCACTATGTGCACTAGAGATCAGAAAGAGAGTGAATATGAGTCTAACATTAAGGGTTGCATACATTTCAAATCAAGGCACCACTTTTTTTACATTAATTTTAGAGAGGCTTCAAATCCTTCTGGCTGTAGCAATAAGGGCATGAGCCAGAGCCCATTGAACATTTTCCTACTCCTACAAATTTAGCACTTACACCATGCCAGCAGTTCTGCTGGGGTAATGACTGGCTCTTCATGACATTTTGATGGCACTTGGTGGACTGCTTATGTGATCTCAACTGCCACAAGACCTGGCTTGTCTTGTATAAAACCTGGCCACTTAGCCAGGCTGGCAGATCACTACAGCTGGGCTTCAAATTGGTATAATGCTATGTGACTTCGCCGAGAGTCAGCCAAAGTTCTTCCTGCTTGTTGCCAACACCAGAATGGGCGAGGATTGAACTGATGTCCTCCCAGTCACTGAGCCATGGGGCACCTGACAGCACCCATCAGTCACCTCAGCTAGATGGGACACAGCAGCCCAGCCAGTAGTGTAATAACAACATAAAGCTGACGAATCTGACAAAGTACTACCTAAGTATATCACTCATACAAGGCCATTGCATTACTGAGGCAACAGCTACCACTGTCCTCCTGACTCTGCTTCTTGCCACTGTGGGCCCCGAGGTCAATGCCTGACCATGCCCTTGGAACATGGATGATGTGGGTCAACACTTGGTCATGCAATCATATGAGAGTTCACACTTGTAGCTGCTGTAGCTTGCTGGAAAAATAAATTATCTGCACATACATCATCTGTCTCAGTGCAGTCACCTTTATCTCTGACAGACACCTGTAACCCTTGTCAATGCTACAAAGTCACAATGCCCAGATGAGAGAGCCATTGCAATCCCAGCCACTAGAAGAACGGCTCCTCTACCTCTCCGTAGCAGTCATTGCACCATCACATCAATACATTTTGGAGTCCAGTGTGGGACATAACACCCCAGTGACATACGTGAGACCACTCATGTCGATGCACCACTACATTCTGGGTTCGAAGCCGTACTGGCAAAGGTGATACGATCATCTGCAATGCAACTAAGTAGCAGCATGTGTTTTGTAGCCTGTTATGGGGTCCTTGGTTCCATTTTTCCTGGTTTTATGTCCATCCGCTTTTTCACTTTCAGTGTAAAATATGTCAGGAATGGAGACAAGTGTATGATACGGCACTATAGGGAAGTGTAAGTAGGGCACGGTTGTGTTAAATTGTGGACAAGTGTAGTTGTTATTAGATGTTGTGATATAAGTTATAAGATTAAGAGTTCTACAAGGGTCTACACTTGTGTGGTTTGATATCCACAGAGTGTGGAGTTCCTTTTTTCCTTTCTGTTTCTGCTCTGCACTCCTAATACTTATTTTATTTTCTAGCAAGGCTATTTCAATCAGTGTGATACTGATCATAAAGTGAAACTTAGATCAGTGTTGCAACTGTATCTTATATTTGGGCCTATTAAGAACCAAGTTCCACCTTTTGTAATCTGTAGGGGACCATTATAAGTCGCAGTGACTTCAGTGTAGTTATTATCTTTGAATAAGCTGTCATTTCTGTTTGTGTCACTGTGTTTTTCCTTCAGTTACCTTCTGTACTATACTGTAGCAGTTCTTTTTATGTATGGTCCAAGTTTCACTGAGCTGCTTGGCAGTGACACAACATGAGAATATTACTTTTGTCCTTAAGTTTTGCACACCAGTGTGTGTGTGTGTGTGTGTGTGTGTGTGTGTGTGTGTGTGTGTGTGAGCACGCGTGTGCACACATATGTGTCTTGAGTCATGGACAAGCACACAAAAGTTAGCTTTCTGAAAGATATTCTTGAGCTAGAGCAGGTGCGCACACGCGCACACGCACGCACGCACGCACACAAAATGTAGGGGTAAAGGTGATAGTGTGTGTGTGTGTGTGTGTGTGTGTGTGTGTGTGTGTGTGTGGCATATTTTCTAGCTCGTCGTAGGGTTTCTTCCAAAAGCTAGCACGTTTTCATTCTCTTTCGTTTGTGCTTATCGAAGACTCAACACTTCTGCTGTTCGATGAGAAGTCTCCTTTACTGCAAAATTATTTACTTCCTGCCAGAACCACCGCCAACCAATCGGTCATTGTATTGGTATATAATAATGGCCATACTCTTCAGTTATGTATGTAGTGGCAATATCGCAAGTCCTAGGTTACACTTGTGAACTTGTGTGCTTGCTCTCCTTTCTATGTTGGTACAGTCCATTTGTACCTGATAAGAACCAAAGTGACAAGTATTTAATTAAATGGATTGCAGCAAAGGCTGGCAAATTCAGTCTGTAAGCATACGGAGACAGCGAGTTTGAAGATGATGTCGTACAACTACTGGCGAGTTTAAAGCAAATATACAGAGCTCATTTTTATCTCTAGAGTGTAGCTCCGGACAATATCCTGGTTTAGTGCCAACAGGCTACTGTCTTGAAGTATGGAAGTCACTTGTCACTTTCCTGAAGTGTGTGATGTGTATGTCCCTTCCTACCACACAGTCACCATCCTGGAAGACATCTGCAAATGATACCTTCCACAAATATGAAAAAGGTGAGATGCCCATGTGCAACGTTAGATACAGGACCAGGCAGTGATTTCTTCAGTATCAAGTTGTATAGATAGAAGAAAATTCTTTGATTTAAATTATTTTGTTACTCTTTCCATGTTCAGTAACAAAGTGGTTCAGCACTTTACTCCTCAAGGTGATAGCATATTTCCCTGCAAAAGAAAACCTGCCTTACAATCACTTAATGAGACAACTATCACTTGTCGATCAGGTAGCTACGTGTACACTTATCCACTTTGGGCTGATGGTATCAAGAGCTCAGCAGCATTATGTAACTGATCTGACACTGCATAGCTCATACCAGCTGCATCAGCACTGGTTGATGATGTGTCACCATGTGCACTAAAGAGGAAAATGGCCCGCGGCATGATAATTACAGCAAAATTTGGCATTTGTCAGGGCTCTGCCTCCTGATATAGGACTGACCATCCCAAATAAATTTCTGTCTAAAAGCAAAATAAGAAATGTACCAAGCAAATGTTGTGTGGCTACTGGGCGAACATTAACCAACACGATTGCCTTTCTTGTAACTTTGTTCATTATGAAAATACGAACACAAGTACATCTTTTTTAAATAGCATCCTATACTTTTTATTAATTAATCCATTTTCTCTTCTCAGGACCTGTTCCAAAATGTATCACAGTGTACCATTCATGTCAACATGACATCATTAAAAATTTAACATAAAAGTGACTTTTCGTCCTGCCCTCTAGCTTATACATAATTACATACCTTCTATGATTCACCTGAAACTTTTCAGTATGTGAATTAATGGGTTAAAAAAAAAAAAAAAATTGACAGCAGGACAGAGATGACAAAAAATGCCCTCCATTTCTACTGTTTAGATTTTCAAAATGCAGCATATAATTTAACTTAGGATCTACGAATCATGACTTTAATTTTATTGTGTGTGGATAAAATTGTACATTTTAAGAGGAATAAACATTACCTCTGAGCATTCATAAACAAGTTGATTCTTCGAAAAATCTGAACTGTGCACCTTCGAATGTCTTTCCAAGAGATATGGTCTGGTAGTGCTGTAACTGCACTGTGAGCATTTCATTATCTCTTTTTCTTCTGATTCTTGCAGCTGTAAAAATATATGTTTATACTATTACTACAGAATGGAAATAGCTGTTTAGTCTAACACTTCAACACTAAAAAAAAATAGTTTTCTATTCTTTTCCATTTTCTATGCAGTGTATGGAATGAGGAAGTAAGGAAATTAAGGGTTTAATGGCCTATTGATGACGATATTATTAGAGACAAAGCACAATCTTGAATTGGAAATATACAGGGAAGGAAACTGAATATTTCAGTTTTAAAGGAATGACTTCTACCATTTATCTTAACTTTTTTAGGAAAACAGCGGACTGAGTGAGTGATACAGAGGTAATGGCATTGGACTTGCATTCGAGAGGAGAGGATTCAAACACCTACCCAGGTTTGGATTTCCCTACTATCACTTCTCGTGAATGCTTAGGTTGCTGCCACAGCCAATTATCTGCCTATTTAAGCTTGTGTTCAGTCTCTGATGACATTTCATTAGTGAGATATCAGAATCTAATCTTCCTTTCTCCTTTCTCTATCAGCGGCTCTCTTAGTTTTGGATATTCAGTTTTTACTATAGAATTTCAGATAATTCTTAATCTTTGAACCTTTCACTCCATTTATTTGTTTTCTCACACTTTTGTTTTCTTTTAAAC
The DNA here is from genome assembly GCF_023864345.2 of Schistocerca serialis cubense. Lineage (NCBI taxonomy): Eukaryota > Metazoa > Arthropoda > Insecta > Orthoptera > Acrididae > Schistocerca > Schistocerca serialis. The sequence goes on along the minus strand of NC_064638.1, from coordinate 1,038,498,822 downwards.
CTCATTATCTCCTTTTTAGTTTCAGTCTATGATGCAAGGAGATTGATTTGAATTCTGCCCATTCCCAAATGTATGTCAACCCATATACCACCTTGCTCCATTGTAATAGGAAGGAGGGTGGTGTGCATAAAATATTTGCAATTCTAAACTAAACACACAAACTGTATAGTTAACTGAATGATAAAGTGAAGCACTCTCTGTCAAGATACTGAGAATTTAAGACAATGTGTTATTTATTCACTAGGAATGGGGTACAGGATGGCAGCGATATATTTTTGGCTTTGTGTACAATATCTTGAATGTAATTAATGATAAATTATTTCTTTTTATGCATTACTCTGAGGATTATGGACACTGTAACATGACAGTTCTCATTTCTCAAATTCATAGATCGAAAACACTTTCTGGTGTACAGACTAGTCACTCATTTCTATGAGGAGTATTCATAAAGTTTCAATTTATCACTTTAAAAAGTAATATAACAAATTAAGTAAATTAAATTAAATATAATTAATTAATATTATGCAATTTTTTGTTACTTTGCAGAGACATATCTGCAGTGCTGGTACCCACTGAAAGCCCTGCAGCACAATACTGTAGCACACTGATAAAGGAGCCAAAACAAAATGGCGATGTTCACTGAAGATGTGGAGTACTGTGTGGCAATTTTCGAGAGCAGCAGAAATGTTAAAACTGTGTCAGGCCAATCCAGCTCAGTATAGCACTGCATCTTCTTTTGTACCTAACACTTACTGCTGGCTGTGTTTATACAAAACACAGTCAACAATGTGAAACACTGTAGCTGTCTTATACCAACATGTACCTTTCAGTGTTTTACTGAGGGAGTCAGCATTATAAATCAAGACACTGCATATTTCTGCGACATTGACACCTAAAAATGTTTATATAGAATGAAACCAGCCATGGTTTAACAAATGAATGAAAAAATGACAGCTGTTATAACTTCCAGTTGAACAAATATATTTCAACAAAGACGCAATACATGAAAGTCACAGACCAAGTAAACAGAGTAAGACGTGTGTGCACTTTAACAGTCAAATCATAACTCAGTCCGAGTCTAGCAGCTGCTGGCTGGCTGGCCGCTTAGGTGGCGCTGCTGCTGCATGCCTGGCAGACAGCGCTGCATGTAGAGGACGCGCGTAACTGGGCGGCGGCACTTTGAAAGATCGGCGAGTCACAACAACAGCCTTGGTGAATTTGTCAACATTCTTATTAATCAGTTGAAGAAGCACAACATGATCAAGATTAAAATTATTATGTCTTGCTGAGATCTTATTCTGAACCATCTCCTTCAACAGTCACCTCCTGTTAGTTTTGCAATACAATCTGAAAGTCTATCTTTGTTAGGCTGTTTAATACTCTCTGTGATTCTGCTTGAATCTCCTCCACTATATCGAATCTTCACTCTGTCATCTTGATTTTCATCTTGGGGAAGATAAAGAAGTCGCACTGAGCTAAGTCTGCTCAGTGCAAGAGGTCGAGGACAACTGTCATCTTGATTTTCATCAAAAATTCCTGATAATGCAGCCCCTATGGAGACATGCAAGTACCCAGTCATTCCCAAACATCCTCTGTGTATGTTTTCTCCTCTATATAGGCATGCTGCTCTTTCAGGTCAGCCATTGCAGAATCACAAATTCATGGATACACAACAACAGAAAATGCTCACCAACAACAAACCAACCCACTCAGATTGCAGCCACTTACCGCACTGACTCAAGAAGAATGTATGGGGAGATGCCTAGCGACATTTCTGTGTACTCATAACCATTTGTAGAAAAACATATTTTGTTGATTGTATTCTACAGCTTTGATAAACTTAAGGAAAGATATGAAATAATGGAAAGTCAAGGTTGGAATATCAACAATGCTATGAAAAAGATAGATCGCTAAGCACCCTAAAGATGACACACACTGAGACGCAGGCAGGCATGTGATGAAAAGATTGTTACTTATAAGCTTTTGGTCAAAGCCTTCTTCAGAAAAGAAAAAAAAGAGAAAAATACAAAAACTTTCACACACACACACACACACACACACACACACACACACACACACACACACACACACACACACACACGTGTGCGACTGCTATCTACGGCAAATCTAGCCTTGAGGCTGGGATGATTCTGGGAGCAGAGGATGTGTTGCAAGGATAACACAGTTCAGAAAAGCTTGTGGTGGAGGGGAGGGGAGAATTCAGATGGCCTGTTATGCCTGTTTGCAACTGAATGTGTTGTCTTTACAGTGAGTAACAATCTGTCCTTTTCATAAACAATGTAGAAAAAAATAGATTGCTGCTTACTGTGAAGATAACACAATAAGTTGCATGAGGTGTACTTACTTGTGTGAATGAATGGTGTGCGTTTCTCTTTTTCTGATGAAGGCAGTGGCCGAAAGCTTATTCAGTTGTGCCTGCCTGCGACTTAGCGTGTTATCTTTATGGTAAGTAGTCATCTACCTTTTCCTACATTGTTGGCATTCCTACCTGGTGTATCCATTTCATAATATTGTTAAGAAAAGATATTGTATAAAAGTAGCTTACAGAGTTATATAACACCACCAGCAACTCGTCCAGTTTCAAATGGGTAGTGCTATGTATCTACGGCTGGACAACTTGTCTGGTGTAGTGACAATTAATTGTATACAAAAGCTTTGCTCATTAATCAGTCTATTAATGAAAACTGTGGCAAAATCCTTACTGATATTAGGCTTCATATACAGACAGGAACACCTGTCGAGATTTGTAATTTGTAATATATGTAGAAGATTTCTAAAATTTGCACAAAAAATTCAAATTTTGGGTGTCTTTGATACCACTTCATAGATGTAATGCAAAGTGAAAATTTGTTTCACTGAAGTAACTTCCGAAGTATCTGTTATGAACAGAAGTATGTTGCAGCAAGATTTGATGGTCAAAAGCAATTAGAAGATTTGACGGTCAGAAATAACTACACAGGACTGCATGATCTGTCACTCACTTTATTTTTATGACAAAGGAAAGGTTGGCATTACTTCAATAATTTTCAGAATGATGAGAGGAGACATCTCAATCTACACAAGAAGTACTGCAATGATCATAGTAACTCTTTTATGAGAATAAATTAGATGTTACTAGGTGGAAGCCACCTTGCTAAAAAATTTCCACAGGCATTGTTGATTTTGGTAGCAACACATACTTGATCTGTCGATATGAGTATGAATTCTTTCAGCAAAATAGTCAGTATGGTATCCATAGGTCTCAGAGATCTGGTGAGATGCGCCAGTTTTGAAAAAAACTTAGTATTTTGTGCATCTTCATGTTTTTGAGGTGCAGTAAATCTAGTAAATGCCTTGAGTGCAGCCGCACAAATTTTATTTCTTCTTCCAATATTTCAGCCTTCTACCTTTTGGCCACCTTCAGAGTAAGCTAACAGACTGAAGCTACAGTACTCATTCTATCCTTTTAAACTAGAGATACACAAGCACCAGAGACGTTGATCGGTGGTAGAGTATATTTAAGTTGAACCAGTCACTATGCAGTTGATCTACACTGGGAAATCAATGTGACATTGTCAGCTGCACTGTAGCAACATCTTTGCGTATTTATTAAAGAAAGCACAGGATTCCATAATATGTTCAGGTTGAAACTGCTATCTCTGTTAATTAAATTCTTCACAAAATTAATTTCAACTGCTGCTTTTACTGGCAGGGTCCCAAAAAGATGAAGTCAACACTAGAATTTCAACATTTTTGCACTGTTTAGAGTTACCAGCGTAAATTCAGTGTGATTTACTGGCTTGTAAGAGTTGGGTGCACCTACAGTACTCCAAGCATCTTTCATGAAGACTGTACTGGGTGTAGTGCACACAGTTGTGCAGGAGGTGGCGCATCTAAATGCCTCACCAGCGCATCACCAGCGGGCTCGCCCTCGCATCGCTTACTGTCTCCGATAGGTGGGGCGCCAACAGAGGACACTAATCACGTGATCTCACTGCCTGTGACCCTTGAATGACCAGCACATCTTTTTAAGGAGATACACTCAGAGCTTCATCTCCAGAATCAGTGTACCTGCAGACTTGTATTGACCTTAGTAGGAAAACTGCAGTGAGTAAATACATCTAAGTAGCATGAAGTAGCATGATGCTATTAGGTGTTACTATTACTCAGAGACATGGAAATGTATCAGCAATGAAGACTACTTGTTCCTATGAAGAATATCACTCTCCTTCCACCTAACCAGCTACACAGAACTTGCAGCAATTCAAAGTTCTCTATATCTCAATTATTAAGTGTACATATTATAAATAAACTTATTAATGTGTTACCTTTTTATAGATGTCTGATTGTCTTTCTTGGCCATCTCAATTACCGAAACATCAGACATTCATTGGAGAGGAGTCTGGTGCTTAAGTGTGGCACTTGCTGGAAATTCATAATTTTTGTGAGGAATATATTTTACAGTGTCTTTAATTTCTGTATGCAATGGTGACTTCTGCAGCCTAATCACTCGCTGCACTTATTCAGTTTCAGAGCCAACAAATCAACTCCTTGCTAGCAATTATGGGCAGCTTGCTGACATACAACAAACCCAGCAGGCAATAATGACTGAAGCATACAACACCAGAGGCCAGATGCCACTTCCTCGCCTTTGTTCTTTTGATGCACAACCTGAGGAATGGACAGTGTACCACTTGCAGCTTGAACAGCGTACAGTATATTAGGTGACTCACGATTTTTTTTTTTTTTTTTTTTTCATGGTAGAAATGGTACACTTTTATGTGCATAGGAAGTTTTTCCCTCAGTTAGAGCCTCCAACCCTACCCTATGAAGGCATTGTTAGGAAACTGGATGACTTCTTTGACACTCAGATTCGTGTACCTGCTACTAGTTTTAAATTTTCTGTACATATCATCAAAATAATCAGTCTTACAAGGAATGGATCGCTGAACTCAAGAGCATGATTAGGAACTGTAAATGTAACTGCTCTTGTGGAGCCTCATTTCAAGATGAAATGCTTCATGATGCCATTATTCAATGGGCTGAGATTCTAAGACATTGCAACCTTGGTCTTAATGATGTGCTTACAGTAATCAAAGCCCAGGAAGTGCAAGACTTTGCTGAAATTGATTTTAATATGCCTGTTATTGCAATGCTCTTTGTGTATCGCTTGCAGTAGCCCCAGTTTCACAAGGCATATGGTAACTGCTGCCACAGGCAAAAGCAAAAATACAGTGCAACATGTCAGTGGCTTTCTTATCTGGTATGAAATGTTATGTAACTTATGTCCGCAAAAGCTGTTCTCTGCCACACAGAATTTATGAGTGCATGCAAAAGAAACACAAAGTAAATTCTGTTCCACACAAATATCAACAAGGGGAAATGGAAATAAGTATGAACTCTCATTCTGAAACTGTACTCACCCCTCTTGGCAATCCACACAAGAATCATGGGTGAAAATGGTGGAATTGCACAGTGAAACACACAGTGCAAAACTTGCCTCTCTCTAACGAGCTCTCCTCTAATATATGTACAGCTAAATATTTCTTCAATCACACATCAGACAAAGACAATCCTCCACAAATCAGAACAGATAGTCACATTCAGAGGACAAACTACAAATTGTTCATCTCTCTGTAGATTTGCAGTCCACCTGTACCATTCCAGTTAAGATACTGGTGTTTCTGTCACACTGATTAATCAAAATACTTTTGGACATTTGAGACACCTTCAACAACAAAAATCATGCATGCACCACAGGTCTACCATGGCGAAGTACCTTTGTTCTTGAAACAAGTGCTTTGCAAGCAAAATATAGATATATGACTACACCAGTGCCTTTCACTGTAGCTCAGCCACTTTCTAGTTCCAGTATTTTTTGGCACAGATGCTTTTGATTTATATATTCAGCACAATGTGCACACTATTGATATGCAACTTTCTCATGCCAGTATTCATCAGTTGTATGAAAAATACGGACACTTGTTTTGACAGCACACTGGGCTATGCGAAGAAGTTTTACCACACTTGTCAGGTACCCTACACCATTCTCAATGAAGGTGCTTCTCAACTCATCAGATGAGGACAAGTTAGAGTTTTGAAAGCTGTTTCTGCAAGTTAGTGGGAATTACCCCTTGTGATCACAAGAAAGGCAAATGGGAAGAGCAGGCTTTGTGCTGACTTTACAGTTAACACTCACATACTGATGAGTTTATGAATCACATAGCTGGTGGATGATTCCATTCAAAACCTGATTTAGCTAATGCTCACATACTGATGAGTTTATGAATTGCATAGCTGGTGGATGACTCCATTCAAAAACTTATTTAGCTGGTGCTTATCTTCAACTTCCCCTTGGTGAGGGGGGTGGGGGAAAAATGTATGGTGAGTAACGTGCATGTCAACTTGTATCAATATCAGCAACTTCGCTTCAGAAGCACCTCTGCTCCTGCGTTATTTCAATTCTTTCTTGAATAAGTGATGTTGAGAGTTCTGTCCCATTACAATTATTTAGATGGCATCACTGCATCAGGACAAATATCATGACAGAATCTCAATGGCTGTGGTGTGGGGTCTGAGTGGGGCATGTTCAAATGGGAGGTCTGCCAGGCATCAGTGTTGGGGTAGTAAAGGATGTTGTATGCAACATTGGCTCTGTTTCAAATAGTAAAGTTCATGGCATAAGTTCAGGACTTTCAGAAAATAAACTATGCTAAATCACAGTAGGACTCAGTTTTTACAGTTTCTAACACATAATTCAACAAAACCTGACATTTTAATTTCACAGAATGGCCATATGATTAGTGAAACCGAACAGTTCAAATTTCTAGGTGTTCAGATAGATAGTAAACTGTCATGGGAAGTCCACATTCAGGATCTTGTTCAAAGACTTAATGCTGCCATTTTCACTATTTGAACAGTATCTGAAGTAAGTGATCATTCACACTGAAAATTAATCTACTTTGCTTATTTTCATTTGCTTATGTCACACGGTATTGTATTTTGGGGTAACTCTTCCCATTTTCAAAGGATATTTTTGGCTCAGAAATGAGCAGTTCGCTCAATAAGTGGCGTAAGTTCGCAAATGTCTTGTCAACCCCTATTCACAAATCTAGGTATTCTGACAATGGCTTCTCAATATATATATTTTTTACAGTCATTTCTTGTTAACCAGCTTATTCCCAAGAATTAGCAGCTTTCACTCAGTTAATACTAGGCAGAAATCCAACCTGCATTTGGATCACACTTCCTTAACTCTTGTGAGAAAGGTGTACAGTATACATTTTCAATAAGCTACTGCAAGAATTAAAAAATCTTAGCAGTAATCCATGTGCTTTTAAACCAAAACTGAAGATTCCAGAATGAGATTTTCACTCTGCAGCGGAGTGTGCGCTGATATGAAACTTCCTGGCAGATTAAAACTGTGTGCCCGACCGAGACTCGAACTCGGGACCTTTGCCTTTCGCGGGCAAGTGCTCTACCATCTGAGCTACCGAAGCACGACTCACGTCCGGTACTCACAGCTTTACTTCTGCCAGTATCTCGTCTCCTACCTTCCAAACCTTACAGAAGCTCTCCTGCGAACCTTGCAGAACTAGCACTCCTGAAAGAAAGGATATAGCGGAGACATGGCTTAGCCACAGCCTGGGGATTGTTTCCAGAATGAGATTTTCACTCTGCAGCGGAGTGTGCGCTGATATGAAACTTCCTGGCAGATTAAAACTGTGTGCCCGACCGAGACTCGAACTCGGGACCTTTGCCTTTCGCGGGCAAGTGCTCTACCATCTGAGCTACCGAAGCACGACTCACGTCCGGTACTCACAGCTTTACTTCTGCCAGTATCTCGTCTCCTACCTTCCAAACCTTACAGAAGCTCTCCTGCGAACCTTGCAGAACTAGCACTCCTGAAAGAAAGGATATAGCGGAGACATGGCTTAGCCACAGCCTGGGGATTGTTTCCAGAATGAGATTTTCACTCTGCAGCGGAGTGTGCGCTGATATGAAACTTCCTGGCAGATTAAAACTGTGTGCCCGACCGAGACTCGAACTCGGGACCTTTGCCTTTCGCGGGCAAGTGCTCTACCATCTGAGCTACCGAAGCACGACTCACGTCCGGTACTCACAGCTTTACTTCTGCCAGTATCTCGTCTCCTACCTTCCAAACCTTACAGAAGCTCTCCTGCGAACCTTGCAGAACTAGCACTCCTGAAAGAAAGGATATAGCGGAGACATGGCTTAGCCACAGCCTGGGGATTGTTTCCAGAATGAGATTTTCACTCTGCAGCGGAGTGTGCGCTGATATGAAACAATCCCCAGGCTGTGGCTAAGCCATGTCTCCGCTATATCCTTTCTTTCAGGAGTGCTAGTTCTGCAAGGTTCGCAGGAGAGCTTCTGTAAGGTTTGGAAGGTAGGAGACGAGATACTGGCAGAAGTAAAGCTGTGAGTACCGGACGTGAGTCGTGCTTCGGTAGCTCAGATGGTAGAGCACTTGCCCGCGAAAGGCAAAGGTCCCGAGTTCGAGTCTCGGTCGGGCACACAGTTTTAATCTGCCAGGAAGTTTCAAAACTGAAGAGTTCCCTCGTGGGTCATTCCCTCTATTCTGTCGAGGAGGTCCTTGAAAAATTAAGCTCATGCCTGTGTTATATTGTTGACTGCATTTACTTACACTTATGGCTCAACTTTTTTTGGGGTCATAAACATTTTATTTTATCTGTTATTACTTTTATATTGTAATTTCATGTACTGACACATTCCATGACCTTGGAGATTTGCTCCTCAATTTGGTTCTACGGAACTAGACGTGTAAGTAAATAAATAAATAACAATTTTGAGTCTCTTTTTCAAGTTTCAACTGATGCAGGACTTGAGTGTAATTTACGTAAGTGTTCATTTTTCAATACCGAAACCAAATATTTGGGACTTGGCCTTGACACCCACAGTGCTTGTCTCTTGACTAAGCATTTAGAGGCCATATGGAGATTACCTTTTCCTACAATGCTTGGGAACTCCAAACTGGTCTTGACAAACTGACATACTACATCAAATTCATTGTGAATACAGCACAAATAACCGTTCCTTTGCTTCACCCTCTGGCGTAAAAATGTTCCTTTTACATGGACTGAAGACTGTGAACAATCTTTTCAGAAACTGAAACATACATTATTTAGTTGTCCATGTCTTAGGCATTCTGATCTGCAGAAATCAATAGTGCTTGCAACTGACACATCAACATATGGAATAGGGTCAGTTTTATCTCACAAGAGTGGCAATGGACTGCTGCATAGCATTCATGCCTAAGGCACTGAAGAATGCTCAAGTCAAATACAGACAGCTGGGAAAGGGAGCTTTACTGATAATTCAACATGTCACAAATTTTCATCAATGTCTGCATGGTAGAAAATTCTTTCTTGTGACTGAAGCATAAGCCTCTTGACTGCTCTCTTTCACCAAGCAAAAGAATAAATCATACATCACAGAACCTGCAATGTTCGTCACTACAAGTTTCCAATTATCAATACAAAATTCTTTATAGTCCCACAGAACAGCATGCAAACACAGGCACACTCTCTCACATACCTATGAGAAATGATCTGGATTTTGATGCATCAGAAGTTTCTTGTCTTCAAACTAATCATTCTGATTCACAAGTACAGCAATCTTTTCCCACTGTTTCTCAGCAGATAGCACAGGCTACTGAACTAGATCAATCACAGTGACTGCTGCAGTACAACATTCCAATGTGTTAGCCTCATAATCCAAAATTAATCTCAGCTGCAGTGGTTCGCAAATACCATTCACAATGCAACGGGCTTTCTGTTCAGAAAAGTGTCATTTTATTGCATTCTGCTAATGAACAAACGCGAGCCCTGATTCCCACATGTTTGCAACAATAGTTGCTGAAACTGCTGCATAGTGGGCACAGGGTAACCATTAGGACAAGGCAGCTAGTGTGCCGGCATTGTTTGTGGCTTGGGCTTGACATACAGAAGATATGACTGCCCACTGCTGTGCACATGTGGATGACAAGGCAGCACCGTACCAAGAATTTTTCAATTGGCCCCAACCTGACAGTCCTAGGCAATGTATTCATATTTATTTTGCTGGTATTTTCTGGAACAAATGATGGCTCAGTAGCATTGAGGCATACCACAAATATCCTTTTGGCATTCCAATGCATTCTACTACTAGCACTGGCACTTGCATTGGTCTTTTGCTTAAAATGTTTGCTACAATTTCTTCATCAGAATTTCAACAATTTTGCCAACAAAATGGAATTCAACACATCCAAATGGCGCTGGTCTCTCCTCAATAGAACAGTGAAGATGGATGTTTCTTTCACACTTTAATGGCTCAAATGTCCAAACTTTGTGCTTCACACTCAAGTGTAAATGCTTGTTGTTTCAGAGCACCTTTCGCACTATGTCTGCTCACAACGCTACACAAGCAGAGCTCTTACATGGTAGTTGGCAGTGCACTCTGCTGCATCTCTTTCAGCCTCAACACTCTGTTGCTAATGCTGACTACCTCACACATGAAGTACTAAGTTTTCTACTATGTCTGTAACAAGCCTCAAAACTGGGAATCTGGCATTGTCACTGAGACATCTGGTTGGGCTTATTAAACCATTCACAATGCATTGGGCACCTATCAATTTGTTTTTGTTATTACAGTGAACCTGCTGTGGACTTTCATTTTTCAGACACAACCAGGCTGCCGGCCTACTGCCCCTGAGCAGCTCTTGCCGTGCATGATGTCCCGGCCCATGGGTCCTCCAACAACTCAATCTTGGAGATCGAACACTGCCTGCTCCCACAGCTGCAGTGACAGCAGTCACAGACACTGAGCCCGGATCAGTCATACAGCCTTCTGCATCCTGAGCAGTGCCACTGGGTGGAAGTCCTACTTCCACTTTTTTGGCAGATATTTCTAGCGTTTCTTAAGACAAATGTCAGGATGCTGGTTGGTTGGTGCCATCTTCCCTTGCGCTACAGCCAAACCCATTAGCAGCACCATGGCTCAGACCTCCCCCACGTCACCTCGACACACACACTATGCAACAATGGTGTGCACTTTTGGAGGGGAGGAGGGGGAGGTGGGGGGGGGGGGGCAACAAATATGGTATCATTGGCATCTTTATAGAGCGTATCTGGTGCACCATGTGTTGCACAACTACACTCGTGACAGCACATTTAAATCTCAACCCAGCACACCATTGGCGAGCTCACTCTTCCATCGCTTGTTGTCTTCGATAGGAGGCTGACGCACATACTCCCCATCACAGGACATCAAATTAATATGACCTAACTGCCTGCAGCTCTGATTGGCCAGTACATCTTTTTAAGCAATCACACTCAGACTTTCAGCACTGCACCTTTAGACTTGTATTAACCTTAGAGCAGAAGACTGCAGTGAGTAAATACATCAACATAGCATGACGCTAATGAGCATAACTACTAGTCTGAGGCTGTCAGACTGTATCAACATTGAAGACTATTTGTTTCTGTCAAGAAAATTACTCTCCTTTTATATAAGTCATCACTGCTAAAGAACTCAACAGTAATTCAAAGTTATGGACACATCAATTATTAAGTGTACATATCGTAAATAAAATTATTCATGTGTTAGATCTGTGTTAGTCTTTCTTAGCCACCTCAATTACCAACACATCAATCAGTCTGATGTTCAAAAGGCCACTCTTGCAAAGGATCTTTTAAACCTTTGCCTTGTGGGGCATTAAGTCATCTCTGACGGAACCCAGAAGTGTTGCTGTCTTCAGCGAAGAATGAAAAATTACTTTTAATTTTTTGCTCGGTGAGGATCCGATCTATTTTTCAAGAGATTTCCCACTCATGCAGGAAAGGTAAGAATTTAAATCTCTCTTTGCCTTCTTCCTTGTTCCTTATGTATGATCATGTCTCCACAGAGTCTGTTCATGGATACTTTTTGCTGCCAATCAAAGTCTCTAATGCTTGGATATCTGTGATTTAAAATGAGAGAATGAGTACTGTAGCTTCAGTCTGTCGATTCACTCTGAAGATGGCAGAAACAGAAGAAGAAGAAATAGTACAGGGTGTATACATCGAGAAAAATTAAAAAAAAAAAAAAATAAAAAAAAAATCCCGGATTCTCCCAGTTAGAAATACACTTTCACCCGGGTGAAAACACACTTTTTCCGTGCTAAGTGACAGTATATTATCCCCAGAACTGTAAAACTTATCAATCCTTTGAATGGTTAAGATTCTATACACAGGCGTAGAATATCCCGTGATGTGTTGGCAGAAGAGCCAACACCGTGTTGCTAGAGGAGGCCGAAATGCACGCGTTTTAGCTCACGCAGGATGGCGTGAGGTCTGGAACAGGACAATGTAATTAATATAGCCAATAAGGTACGTTGCTGCTGGAATGCTTAACTTTAATCCATAATTGGTGTACATCACTCTTGTTGATACATTAATAACAATCTCAATATAAACTGGTAATGGCGCCTTGCTAGGTCGTAGCAAATGACGTATGCTAACTATCGTCTAACTATCGTCTCGGCAAATGAGAGCGTATTTGTCAGTGTAGCATCGCTAGCAAAGTCGGCTGTACAAGTGGGGCGAGTCCTAGGACGTCTCTCTAGACCTGCCGTGTGGCGGCGCTCGGTCTGCAATCACTGACAGTGGCGACACGCGGGTCCGACGTATACTACCGGACCGCGGTCGATTTAAAGGCTACCACCTAGCAAGTGTGGTGTCTGGCGGTGACACCACACCCCGCATTTCAGAAAACGAAACTCAGGGGAAAAAACACATTTTGAAAAGATCTTTGATGTGCAGCAACATTTCTGCTGCATAGCTTTGTATTATGAAAGGATAAATTTGAATTCCACCAAACACTACATACACTCCTGGAAATGGAAAAAAGAACACATTGACACCGGTGTGTCAGACCCACCATACTTGCTCCGGACACTGCGAGAGGGCTGTACAAGCAATGATCACACGCACGGCACAGCGGACACACCAGGAACCGCGGTGTTGGGCGTCGAATGGCGCTAGCTGCGCAGCATTTGTGCACCGCCGCCATCAGTGTCAGCCAGTTTGCCGTGGCATACGGAGCTCCATCGCAGTCTTTAACACTGGTAGCATGCCGCGACAGCGTGGACGTGAACCGTATGTGCAGTTGACGGACTTTGAGCGAGGGCGTATAGTGGGCATGCGGGAGGCCGGGTGGACGTACCGCCGAATTGCTCAACACGTGGGGCGTGAGGTCTCCACAGTACATCGATGTTGTCGCCAGTGGTCGGCGGAAGGTGCACGTGCCCGTCGACCTGGGACCGGACCGCAGCGACGCACGGATGCACGCCAAGACCGTAGGATCCTACGCAGTGCCGTAGGGGACCGCACCGCCACTTCCCAGCAAATTAGGGACATTGTTGCTCCTGGGGTATCGGCGAGGACCATTCGCAACCGTCTCCATGAAGCTGGGCTACGGTCCCGCACACCGTTAGGCCGTCTTCCGCTCACGCCCCAACATCGTGCAGCCCGCCTCCAGTGGTGTCGCGACAGGCGTGAATGGAGGGACGAATGGAGACGTGTCGTCTTCAGCGATGAGAGTCGCTTCTGCCTTGGTGCCAATGATGGTCGTACGCGTGTTTGGCGCCGTGCAGGTGAGCGCCACAATCAGGACTGCATACGACCGAGGCACACAGGGCCAACACCCGGCATCATGGTGTGGGGAGCGATCTCCTACACTGGCCGTACACCACTGGTGATCGTCGAGGGGACACTGAATAGTGCACGGTACATCCAAACCGTCATCGAACCCAAAGTTCTACCATTCCTAGACCGGCAAGGGAACTTGCTGTTCCAACAGGACAATGCACGTCCGCATGTATCCCGTGCCACCCAACGTGCTCTAGAAGGTGCAAGTCAACTACCCTGGCCAGCAAGATCTCCGGATCTGTCCCCCATTGAGCATGTTTGGGACTGGATGAAGCGTCGTCTCACGCGGTCTGCACGTCCAGCACGAACGGTGGTCCAACTGAGGCGCCAGGTGGAAATGGCATGGCAAGCCGTTCCACAGGACTACATCCAGCATCTCTACGATCGTCTCCATGGGAGAATAGCAGCCTGCATTGCTGCGAAAGGTGGATATACACTGTACTAGTGCCGACATTGTGCATGCTCTGTTGCCTGTGCCTATGTGCCTGTTGTTCTGTCAGTGTGATCATGTGATGTATCTGACCCCAGGAATGTGTCAATAAAGTTTCCCCTTCCTGGGACAATGAATTCACGGTGTTCTTATTTCAATTTCCAGGAGTGTATTACTTTCCCAAGCACTGAAATCGAGATTGCAATGCACTTTTATAAGCCAGTCATAGCTCATGTCATGATCTCGCCAGCTAATGACAGCGGATAATCAGGGCATAAGACACGTGATGTAGTCAGCAAATAGCAACATCACTGTTAAGTAGTGCGAACACACAAACAGGAAAAGTTGGTGGTTTAAATTAATATAAGCAAGAAAAGGAAAGCTTTCACATATAACGTTGGTCTCTAATGTTAATAAGCTTTCACATATAATGTTGATCTTTTCTGTGCATGTTATACTAAGATATATCACACAAATGTGCAAGTAAAATTTTTAATAACGACATAAATGTCTGATCTTCTAGGCTCAAAGGTCTTCTAAATGGCAGGTCATCAAAGGGTTGGTTTTTAAATGAGAGTCAAACGCTCTGTGATTTAGGAAATTCATCGCACGTTCTCACAAATAGTTCAACTTGCATAAAAGGAAATTTACTTTGAGAGTAACGCTTTTCAAACCACCAACCACAATATTTTCCTGTGACCTATTAGAAATAGGTTCATTTCAGCAGTTGCCAGAGAGCGCCAGACATTAAAAGATCTTACATTTAAAGTGTATACTTAAAGTACACACTCGTATGTCCAGATTCCCAATGAAGCATGCTTTGACCTGATATTAAGTTTTCCAATGTGCTTTTTGGGATCTAAATGTTCTTGAAGTAGCAGTAGTGTATTATCTATGTTTGGTTCTTAATTATGGTATAATGCCATATGTGCTAGAAGATGAAAACGTGCACTTGAAATGCAGCGAACAGTTGAAACTAACCAATAGTGTGGGATTAAACAATTCATTTCAAATACATTGACTACCTCAGAGGAAAGGATTAATAAAAGCCAAATTTCTTTAGCAAACTGACAAAAATAACTTCAGTGTTCTGCAAGGCGATTAATGCTTGACTGTCATAACGGTGGAAATAAAATAAAACCTTCAAGTAATAACATATTTTAGCCTTCTGTAATTATGTGAATGTACTTTAATTCACTTGATAGCTCCTGGCCACAGAAATCCGTCTTGTTTTCATTTGACATGAGAGCAGTAAACTAAAAGGAAACAGCAAAATCACTAAATGTAAACACGGGTCATGTGGAGACTACGCGCTTCCCCACTATAACTCAGACTGAACTGTGCATCAGCCCCAGATCGATGATATTTCCGAACAGGGGCAATACTAGACAGTGCCCCCCCCCCCCCCCCCCCCCCCCGCCCCCTTCTCAAGCATTTGAGATAGGACGTTAAAAATTAATAAATAAATAAATAAAAAATAAAATAAAAAATTATTTAATTTTCAAATATAGGTTCATTTTGTAGCGCATATCTTATTGAAGAGTTTGATACATAAAACGTGTGTTCGAGGAAATGTACAACATATTACTTGGTCTTAAGTGTACCAAAGTGCAGTTCCACGCCTCTTCACACAGCGTCCTTCTATCAGACGTCACTGTATTTCGCTCTGTGAAATTTAAACATGTATATTTTATAATGAAGCCATCAAACTATATTCAGGAGAGTGGAAATCAAAATGTACTGTGGTGCCTCTACTGCTCCCAGTCAGCCCGCTTGACATCCTGCCCCTGCCCCTATTCCTTTTTTTTTTTTCTCTTTTTTCTTTCTTCTTTTTTTTTTTAAAAAAAAAAAAAAGAAAAAAAAACAACCCCTCACAATTATTACTAGATGAGATTATTTGTAACTAGGAGAACAAGTAATCTTCAGAAAATTTGCACTCTTTATTGCCTATTAGCTAATAACTTGCTGTTTTATGTGACATAAAATTAATTGTAGGATACATAACGCCAGTAAAGAGTAAAGACAACAGACAAGCAAGACAGTACATATTTCTTCAATCCTTAGCTCCTGGCATTTTTTCCTCTCTAATCTTGCTACAGCTTTACATGGTGTGCTTTCCTTTCTGCAAAAGAATCTATTACCTCATCAAAGATCATCAACCATTTTGCTACATGAAACACTGAAATGTCGTTGTCTAATACTGAAAAAGCTGTTAATACAAATGTGCCCAAGACTGGTGTGGTTTCTCAATCTGATTATGTATATTTTGTCACTGTTTGCTAGATAAAGCAAAGTAGCCCCTTCTAATGTTGCAGCAATTGTAACACACACCAAATAAACGAGACTGTTTGGGCACAAATGGTAATTTTTATAACACGACAAGATATAATTTACGAAGTACCAATATGATATGCCTATTAGGCCTACTACAAGCAAATGGCGTTAAATTAGCAAATGGTTTCGCATTTCATTCATATGCTCCAGTTTCTCAAGCATGAGATCGAAAAGTTGTAGTACGAAATTTTTATATAAATTTGGAATCCTCATGTTCTTTCATAATTTGTGTGATGTCCCCGTTTCTTCTGCTTCCTCATTCTAACAAACAATCTTGTCATCACTAATTCTCCTGCCACTTATTCACCAGCTAACTTCACTAAACCTGCCAGAATCACCGGTTTAGTTATCCCGCGGTTATTCTCCGGTTAGGCATTGTTATATGTTTCATCAATTTCTTCGTCATCTGCAGAGCTAGTTGGCATATAAACTTGTACTAATATGGTGGGCATGGGCTACAATAATGCATTCACTATGCTGTTCATAGTAGCTTATCCATGTTTTTTTACTCATTATTAAACTTACTCCTGCATTACCCCTATTTGATTTTGTATTTATAGGGCACCTGACCAGATGTCTTGCTCCTCCTGCCACTGATCTTCACTAATTCCCACTATATCTAACTTTAACCTATCTATTTCTCTTTTTAAATTTTCTAACCTACCTGCCCAATTAAGGGATATGACAGTCCACGCTCCGATCTGTAGAATGCCAGTTTGTTTCTCCTGATGATGACGTCCTCCTGAATAGTCCCCGCCCAGAGATCCAAATGGGGGACTATTTTACATCCGGAATATTTTACCCAAGAGGATCCCATCATCATTTAACCATACAGTAGAGCTGCATGCCCTTGGGAAAAATTACGGCTGTAGTTTACCCTTGCTTTCACCATTCACAGTATCAGTACAGCAAGGCCAGTTTGGTTGTTGTTACAAGGCCAGACCAGTCATCATCAAGACCGTTGCCTCTGTAACCGCTCCATTGGGGTTGCACCTACAGTATGGCTATCTGTATCGCTGAGGCACCAAAGCCTCTCCACCAACAGCAAGGTCCATGGTTCATTGGGGGAGGGGGTTATAGAACAATGTAGACTGCACATACAGACATACCCAATGATTCCTCTATCCTGTGATTTGATAAACACTCACCTTCCTTCACCTATTTTCACAATATGACAACATTTTTTTCAGTGACCAGAGCAGGAGGCTGCTTCGAGTTGTGAGCATTCTCAGGACTCAGTCACCTCTCTGAATCACTATGAACCATATGAATACCGTCGTGTGATTTGTACATTGTTCTGCACATATTTCCTCAAGGCAATGGACTGCTGTAAAATGCCTCCTGAAAATTTTCTAAAAGCTGCTTGAGGGCAGTAATTTTAAGGTGGTTAAGGGCAAAGTGACAGCTTTTTACAAGTGGTCAGAGCACAGTAATTTCCTCAACCTAAAATGTGCACTTGATCCAATCTAAGTCATTTGCTAACCAAGCACATAAGCAATGGTTTTGGAAGCTTCTTACAAGAGAGGCCTGGACAATATACAGATGGGTGCAGAAAAATATAGACACTCTTTGGTAGTTAAGATTTTTGGAAGAAAATGATGTTCCATTGCAATTTTGCATGGTAGCGTAGTCCATTGTTTTCTCAATAGATCTTAGTGCGCGTTTTTCAGCAGATGACAGTGCAACAATAAATGAAGTAAGATTGTCATCTGAAAAATGCAAGGCCATACGGAAGTGTTACCGCTAGTACGAAAACATGACAGAGGTATAATGGCAATGACGTAATGCGTACAGAACTCAAGTCACTGACACATACCACAATTTATTGTATTCAGAATAAACTTGAAGCCGAAGGTACTGTTCAGGATGGGCATGAGGAAAGGACTGGCTGAGCAAAAACATCAGCAAGTCCAGCTTACAGCACTGGCTTTGTTGCAACATTTTACTCGGCCACCTCAAAATTCTGTGTAGCAGGCTGCACATGAAAATGGGTTTAGCCACTCAAGCATACGACAAATTCTGAAGGCTGCAAAGTGGAAAGTGTATACTCCTAGATCGCTGCCTACTACGAATGAGGATGACCAGGATTGGAGTGTGGAGTACAACAAATTGTTTAAAGCACGCTTCGCGAGGATGAACAGTTTGCAGGGATGGTTATATGGTCTGAAGAGGCCCAATTTTGAACAATAATGTAAACCACCACATCTGTGTGTACTGGGCTTCTGAAAATCCTCACATTCAAGCGGACAAACATCTTAATTACTGGGTGTTAATGTGTGACGTGGTCTGTCATTGTACAGTTTAATAGGCACATTTTTCTTTGAAGGTACCGTAACTGGTGAGGTGTATCTTCATATGCTGCAAACATCAATTTTACCTGCCATCCACGAGGTGTTTGGAAATTAAAGATTTTACCTGCAATAAGATGGCACTCTGCCTCATTACCACAGAGATGTCAAACCTTTCTTAGATAAAGATCTACATGAACGATAGATAAGTCGAAGAGGAGCTGATGAGTACCCACCATTGTCTCCAGACCTCACACATCATGACTTCTACCTACAGGGACCTTGAAAAATGAAGTTTATCAACAGAAACAAGCTACACTGAATGAACTACAAAAAATCATCAAAGCATCCTGTGCACATATACACTGGCAACAATGACAGCTGCAGTTCGGTCAACAGTTCAGCAGCATGACTTTGTTTGGCTGCTAATGGAGGTCACTTTGAACACACACAAAATAACCTTTCCCCACCTGCAAGAATTATAACTGTAGTGGGCCCCATTGTATTTTCATTATTGTGTTGGATCCAAATGACTCTTACTATGTATCACAATGAACTTCACATCCTGAGAACTTATCTGGCAGTGTTAAATAAAAGTAATGTTTCTTGGTAGTATTACTTATAATATTAAAACTCATATTGTGTTGTGTATGAACTACACTGCTGAC
Source organism: Schistocerca serialis cubense (assembly GCF_023864345.2). Lineage (NCBI taxonomy): Eukaryota > Metazoa > Arthropoda > Insecta > Orthoptera > Acrididae > Schistocerca > Schistocerca serialis. Next base: position 1,038,479,396 of record NC_064638.1, on the reverse strand, counting down.
CATTAAAATTACAACACCATGAAGCTAACGTGCAACAAATGTAAAATTAGCACAAAGTATATACTACACACTTGGATATGCATTTAAACCCCACCTAACAAAGTAAATAGGAGTAACTCCATCTATGATCTGTAACATAAGGGCCGGCCGTGGTGGCCAAACGGTTAAAGGCGCTACAGTCTGGAAACGCGCGGCCGCTACGGTTGCAGGTTCGAATCCTGCCTCGGGCATGGATGTGTGTGATGTCCTTAGGTTAGTTAGGTTTAAGTAGTTCTAAGTTCTTCTAGGGGACTGATGACCTTAGAAGTTAAGTCCCATAGTGTTCAGAGCCATTTGAATTTTTGTAACATAAGGAAAGATTACACAACAAGTTTCTCATTCAGAAATCAGATATGAATGTTGTTTGTTTGTAAGAATATCACTTTATGCCACATGTAAGAAGAAGAAACTTCTATCAGCACATCAGAATTCGCGAGCGGCAGGATACTGACCCATTGAGAACTGCAGTTTATCATTCTGTAGAATAACTGCTTGTTTTGATCAGGATGCCGTTACGGGTATAGGGAACTGAAGAGTTCAGGAACACCATACTCAATGGCATGCAGGAACCCTGCTAACTCTGCTGCACTAGCACCCAAGGGGACAGACATACTGTTTAGTTTGGCCACGCAAGATTGCCAGCCACATCATACATCTTGAGTCAGGAAGTGGGTTTGTTTACAATCAGACAAGAATGCACACATACTTTGCGATGATGTCTCGAGCACCATGGTGACCCTTGTGGCAGCAGAGAGAGGTGTGCCAACAATGGTGCACCTGTGAGGACCCTATATCCTCCCACATCAGAATATTCATTAAATTTTGTGACTTTTTTTGTACATTATTGCTTAGCAAAACTGCAGAGTATGTGTTATATTACTGCAGCTACTGCTGGTTTCGCCATGTCCAGCAGTTTAAGAGCAATCTTTGCCCACTGAAATGCTTTCTGGAATAGTGCTTAGGTAACAGGGAGATAGTTAGAGTCCGTTGTTGTTTTTGTTGTTGGATGGCTGATAATTCAGGCTAATTACCCATACTGCCTTTGGGTGGGCTTAAAGTTTCAGTGTGAAGTAACAAATGTCGAATGGCAGCATACAGGATGTAGATAAAATTGACTATAGTTAAATTGTTTTTCAAATGAGTCATAACTCTGATAATAATAAATTGTGCAGTGTGTGGCCCAACATGAACTGTTATCAGTCATGCTTTTCACTGCCTGCTTCCTAAGCGTTATCAGCAAAAGATCATTAGATCGTTGAGAAGGAAGGAAGGAAGATTTGGAGTTTAATGTCCAGTCGACAGCACAATCATTAGAGACAGAGCACATACTCTGATTATGAATGGATGGGGAAGGAAATCGGCTGTGCCCTTTTCAGTGGAACCACTCTAGCATTTGCCTGAAATGATTTAAGGAAATCATGGAAAACCTAAATCTGGATGACCACATGAGCGATTTGAACCGTCATCCTCCTGTATGTGGGTCGATGTGCTAACGCCACTGTGCATTGATTAATACAGATAGCATCACTCATTGGCCCCCTTTACACATGAAAACAACTCATTACACAAGAGTGGCATTATGTCACCTTTTCTGGCTAGTTGCAGTACTACACGTATCATCACAATGGATGTATTGATGTGTGGAGGTTATGAGGAAAACTGAGGGCTATTGGGCTGACAACACTATCACTTCTGGTTTGCACTGTTGGTAATTTGGACAGCAGCCGATACATGTCTGATGTGTTAGGACTGACAGTTCTGCCCTATCTTCAGTGTCTCCATGACATCACCTTTCAACAAAATAAAACAAGACTGTGCGTTGCCGAGGCTATGTTTACCTTCCTTAACGTAGAGGGTGTTCAACTGTTGCCGTAGCCAGCACATTCTCCAGATTTCTCAACCACCCAAAATACCTTGTCATTGGTTACTGAAAGACTGGCATACCATCACTCAGCAGCTACTGTGACTGATGAACTCTCTCATCCAACTGAGTAGCTCTGCTGGGTAGCGCCATTGTTGCTGCGAGAGGCAACAGCTTTGTGTACTAAGTTTAGCACCCTGTACATTCCTAAATTATCTAAAAATTAATCACATATTCTTTGTACTATAATGTATAGGCAAAAGAAGTAAATTTTTCTCACTTGCTATCTTTCTCAGTCTTGTAATTTTAGTGGGCAACAGTGTGTGCTTACTGGAGGGGTATTCTGATGAACAATGTACCACTGTGGTAATGTTAACTGTACTGTTGTCCACCATTGTTTTCGTCCACTAAAATATGTCTTGGTACTATCCTCCATTCATCATAAGAATAAACCTGAAGTAAACAAACACAAAAGTGATGATTGGTCAGAAGCTGTAGCACACACACACACTGGTGTTGCTATGCTCTTGGAAGTAGGTCCTACTTATGTATGTTATGTATAATTACTAAGTTCCATTAAATGAAACTTTAAGATATTTAAATGTATTAACAGGCATCAAAGTATTTCTTAATCATGCTTCAGCTATGTATTTTTATTTCAAAAATCATGTACAGTCACAGCCCTGACTGTTGTGCTACGATTGACGTGCTGTTAATACGCAGTATGAAAATGGCTGAGGCTTCTAACTGTTCCTTAGTGAAATACACGTGTAGAACATAGTTAAAAAGTGCCGAGAAATAGGCCGTTCTTAATGTTTTTCATAAATTTACAGAGATAATCGTCTTTCAAGTTTTCCAAGGGACTATATTACATACAGTTGAGTTTCAAATTCACATACCACGTGTAGCGTAGCAGACTGATTATTCACTGCAAGCCATGTTTAATAGTTTCAAGTCTCGTCAAAGTCATTTTCTTCATTGTTCAGTTTGAAATACTTACATCTTTTAATTGTAAAATTCATCATCATTTTTTATGAATAATGCATGTCTTCTTCTTTCTAGTTAAATATTGTATGCGAAATTTCTGTTTTCGTATCAAATATAAATTTTTAATTATCAACATTTTATGAAAAACTGTTAATAAAGGTTGCTTAAAATAAGAAAACATAACAAATTAATTTTTAAGGCAAAAATGAAAAACCAAATACTCTTTTTTTGGATTATATCCATTGTTTTATACAACAGAAGTAGATAAGTGTTGTGGAAACACAGAAAACAATCATTTTCACAGCATCGAGCACACCTTACAAATGCTGCATTTTTACATTTGCCATTGTACCATTACAATATGAACCCAATAGAAGCCAATGGAGCCAAGTTAAGGGATTTGTCCTGAGAAATAACAAGACTGTTAAGCTGCCAGACACAATGGAACTAATGCACACAGCTTTTTCACATGTCACTGCCGAATGCTGGGGGGATACAGAACAGCATGTTGTAAAAGAAGAGGAGAAAATGCGGCGCCTGGTTGGCTTCATGGATTCTGTTGTTGATCGACTTATTATCAACGTAGCAGATGACAATTCCAGAACTGAAATGTATTTCTTCGATTCGGATAAGCACGTCACTGCTGAATGCTGGAGGGATAGCAGAGTACGTGTGGCGTGCACACGGGGGTTTTTTAGGTTAGAGGGACCCCCCCTTGGGCGAAACGATAAAATACCTGACGGCTTACCAGAGAGGACATTATCGTCGTTGATAAAGAACGTCCGTCCTCAGAGACCAAAAACAGGAAAAGTCAATGTAATATTGGTAAACTGCAGGAGTATCCAGGGCAAGGTTCCTGAATTAGTATCTCTTATTGAAGGAAATAGTGCGCATATAGTATTAGGAACGGAAAGTTGGTTAAAACCGGAAGTGAACAGTAACGAAATCCTAGACACAGAATGGAATATATACCGCAAGGATAGGATAAACGCCAATGGTGGAGGAGTATTTATAGCAGTAAAGAATTCAATAATATCCAGTGAAGTTATTAGCGAATGCGAATGTGAAATAATCTGGGTTAAGTTAAGTATCAAAGGTGGGTCAGATATGATAGTTGGATGCTTCTATAGACCACCTGCATCAGCAACCGTAGTAGTTGAGCGCCTCAGAGAGAACCTGCAGAACGTCGTGAAGAAGTTTCGTGATCATACTATTGTAATAGGGGGAGACTTCAATCTACCAGGTATAGAATGGGTAGTCACACAATCAGAACTGGAGCCAGGGACAGAGACTCTTGTGACATTATCCTGACTGCCTTGTCCGAGAATTACTTCGAGCAGATAGTTAGAGAACCAACTCGTGAAGCTAACGTTTTAGACCTCATAGCAACAAATAGACCGGAACTTTTCGACTCCGTGAATGTAGAAGAGGGTATCAGTGATCATAAGTCAGTGGTTGCATCAATGACTACAAGTGTAATAAGAAATGCCAAGAAAGGAAGGAAAATATATTTGCTTAACAAGAGTGATAGGGCACAAATCGCAGAATATCTGAGTGACCACCATCAAACGTTCATTTCTGAGGAAGAGGATGTGGAACAAAAATGGAAAAAATTCAGAAACATCGTCCAGTACGCCTTAGATAAGTTCGTACCGACTAAGGTCCAAAGCGAGGGGAAAGATCCACCGTGGTATAACAATCATGTACGAAAGGTACTACGGAAACAAAGAAAGCTTCATCATAGGTTTAAGAGTAGTCGAATCATAGCTGATAAGGAAAAGCTAAACGAAGCGAAAAAGAGCGTAAAGAGAGCAATGAGAGAAGCATTCAACGAATTCGAACATAAAACATTGGCAAACAATCTAAACAAGAACCCTAAAAAGTTTTGGTCATATGTAAAATCGGTAAGCGGATCTAAATCCCCTATTCAGTCACTCGTTGACCACGATGGCACCGAAACAGAGGACGACCGAAGAAAGGCAGAAATACTGAATTCAGTGTTCCGAAACTGTTTCACTGCGGAAAATCGTAACACGGTCCCTGACTTCAGCCGTCGCACGGACGCCAAAATGGAAAATATTGAAATAAACGATATCGGAATTGAAAAACAACTGCTATCACTTAGTAGCGGAAAAGCATCCGGACCAGACGAGATACCCTTCAGATTCTACAGTGATTATGCTAAAGAACTTGCCCCCTTTCTATCAGCAATTTATCGTAGATCGCTGGAAGAACGTAAAGTACCTAGCGACTGGAAGAAAGCGCAGGTCGTTCCCATTTTCAAGAAGGGTCATAAATCAGATGCGAATAATTATAGGCCTATTTCGCTTACGTCAATCTGTTGTAGAATAATGGAACATGTTTTGTGTTCTCGTATTATGACGTTCTTAGATAATACAAATCTCCTTCATCATAACCAACATGGATTCCGCAAACAGAGATCATGTGAAACTCAGCTCGCCCTATTTGCCCAAGAAATTCACAGTGCCGTAGACACTGGCGAGCAGATTGATGCCGTATTCCTGGACTTCAGGAAGGCATTTGATACGGTTCCGCACTTACGTTTAGTGAAAAAAATACGAGCTTACGGAATATCGAACCAGGTTTGTGATTGGATTCAGGATTTCCTAGAAGAAAGAACACAACATGTCATTCTTAACGGTTCAAAATCTGCAGATGTAGAGGTAATTTCGGGAGTACCGCAGGGAAGCGTGATAGGACCTTTATTGTTTACAATATACATAAATGACTTAGTTGACAACATCGGTAGCTCCGTGAGGCTATTTGCAGATGACACGGTTGTCTACAAGAAAGTAGCAACATCAGAAGACTCGTACGTACTCCAGGAGGACCTGCAGAGGATTAATGCATGGTGCGACAGCTGGCAGCTTTCCCTAAACGTAGATAAATGTAATATAATGCGCATACATAGGGGCAGAAATCCATTCCAGTACGATTATGCCATAGGTGGTAAATCATTGGAAGCGGTAACGACCGTAAAATACTTAGGAGTTACTATCCGGAGCGATCTGAAGTGGAATGATCACATAAAACAAATAGTGGGAAAAGCAGGCGCCAGGTTGAGATTCATAGGAAGAATTCTAAGAAAATGTGACTCATCGACGAAAGAAGTAGCTTACAAAACGCTTGTTCGTCCGATTCTTGAGTATTGCTCATCAGTATGGGACCCTTACCAGGTTGGATTAATAGAAGAGATAGACATGATCCAGCGAAAAGCAGCGCGATTCGTCATGGGGACATTTAGTCAGCGCGAGAGCGTTACGGAGATGCTGAACAAGCTCCAGTGGCGGACACTTCAAGAAAGGCGTTACGCAATACGGAGAGGTTTATTATCGAAATTACGAGAGAGCACATTCCGGGAAGAGATGGGCAACATATTACTACCGCCCACATATATCTCGCGTAATGATCACAACGAAAAGATCCGAGAAATTAGAGCAAATACGGAGACTTACAAGCAGTCGTTCTTCCCACGCACAATTCGTGAATGGAACAGGGAAGGGGGGATCAGATAGTGGTACAATAAGTACCCTCCGCCACACACCGTAAGGTGGCTCGCGGAGTATAGATGTAGATAGATGTAGGTAGATAGAACAGCACGTTGTAAAAGAAGAGGAGAAAATGCAGAGCCTGATTGGCTTTGTGGATTCTGTTGTTGATCGACTCATTATCAACGGAGCAGATGACAGTTCCATGTATTTCTCGGATTCGGATAAGGAAGGAGCTAAGAGATTACCTGACGACTGACTGCAATTAATACCTTCATTAGCTTCAGTATTCTACAGTATAGAAAAAGCCAAGCAATATGCTTTTGCATCACACATAGCTCACTCAGAAAAATTACCCCATGTTTAAGTTAGGATTTTCATCACCCTTGTTTATAATTAGAATACTATGCAAGGTAAGAACGAGAGCATTTTATGTTTTCCATCTCGTCACCTAAGAAGCACGCAGCAGTACTGGAGTTTAGCTGATTATTATTTCATTCTTTTTAAAAATTAAATAACATTCAAAGCTATATTGTTACTTTGCTCATCTCTTTTTACGTCTGAACTGCAACTGCTCACACCGTTGCTGGTTAGTTGGATTGCTGGCTGGCCAGTGCTGTCAAAGTTTAATGTGCCGACAAAGCTGTTGTCCCGCAATATCACTCAGTCTATGTGCATGTAACGCAGCATAAAATGTATCCTTATGATTGTACTTGCCTGTACTGGTCACAGCTTGGTTTCCGTTCCACATGAAACGAAATCCAATGAGATTCAAGCAAATGCAGATGGGATAATGTTTGCATCAGGTTTATATGAACAGAGTATAAATGACCAATAGCCATAATTTCAAAAGTAATAAGAACAACCCAATATGTTGGCTACAGAGCAAATATGTACAATTCTAAAATAGCAGTTGCATATCAGGTATCTTACACTGTAAAACTTATTTTTTGCCTTTTGTAGTTTTACCTATATGTGTGTTATGCACTAAATGATGTAGAAAGTTAATAAAGAGAATATTGTTCTCCTCCACGTTTCATCACAGAGAAAGTACGCAAATAGGAAGTGCAGTATAACCAAGCTTTTACGTTTGTGGCAAGTGTCGACCACGGAAAATCATAATCGCTGGTTTTGTATTCTCCTTTAGGCTAACTTCTTTCACTTATCTATATTCTCAGACATTTCTTCGCACCATGCTTTGCAGAGTTTCACAATGTATTGCATTCATTACGTGGTTGACTATTACTAGTGAAGTTTAAATCACTATCTACATTCGTTTCGTCTGCATGTTAATTTTTCAATCGGCAGTGTTGCTTACTACGCACAATGGACCTTCTGTTCACATCATGTATGTAAGAACCCATTTCAGTACACAGTGGAAACCACCGTTAAAATGGAACATGAATGTCCGCCTGTCACTCTGCCATATCCACATGGCCTAACCTATAAGCCTTCACAAAAGCATGGTTCTGGCATCTCATATGCTACAGCTCTGCCTGGACTGGATTTATGGGTACCTGCTCAGATGCTTCAATCTCCGCCTTGTGTGCATTTTAGACCTGACCTCACCACACAGTGTGTGTATCTTCCAGGAACAGACATTTTGTAGTTGGGATGCCAAAAACAGTCAAGCACCACATTCTGTGGGCAGGGCAACTTATACACTGCACACACCTTCTGTTACTGTCCTGTTTTTGTCATCTGCAGCTGTAACTATGCCTGTCACACCAGGTGACTACATTTCCGTATACCACCTGCCCCCCCCCCCCCCCCCCTGCACTGGGATCTTGGACCTTGCACCACATACTGCATTCACTGCTCCCATGCTTTCACCCCACTCACATCAAGTGATACTGATCACCTCAACCATGCCAGTCGACTGTGCCAGTTCCATGTCTGTAGTGTGTCCTTCATGTTGTTGCCACCAAACCGAGACCTCTGGCAATGCACCCTGCAATGTGTTCGCATGCTCCCCGTTGCCGCATTTGACAATGGTGACACCTTCTACTAAGCAAGTCAAACTTGTTTCCGGGCCCGCTACTCCCCTTGATGAGAATTACACTTCAACGGGGCAGGGCGACGATTCCGCTGGACAACCTGCTATACTCAAGCAAGACTTCATCTCTCAACACCAGCCCAGCTACCTCCCATGTTCACCTGCTTACTCACACCACACACTCACAACTGCCAAAGTTGCCTTCGCTCTCAATGGACAACCCACGCATTTGGTTTGCTTCTGTCGAGAACTTGCATGATATATTGGACAATGGTTCTCACTTTATTTACCTAATACCCCATCTCCATGAGCATATGGATGTAATTAGTGACTTGGTGCTTTGTCCCCAGTCTCGTCATAAATACTCTGTCACAAAGAACACAATTATGAAATGTCTTTCCCATGCTCCCATCAGAAGTGCTTCATCAAATGATACATGAAGTGTCTCTGGGTGTTAGGACTCCTTCCCAGCTGTGGCGCAGTCTTCGCACCCTTGTTGATGCCGCCTTCATGCCTGATCTGGCTCTCTGAACCATCTGCCTCATGAAAACTACTGTCTGAATTTCAGCTTCATCTGCTGTCACATTCATTGGAACCTGTAGACTCCATATTGTGCCTCGCTGACCGAGCTTACACATTCTACACCTATCTACATCTGGCGGAGGTACTTTGAGTACCTCTATCGATTCTCCCTTCTATTCCAGTCTCGTACTGTTAGTGGAAAGAAAGATTGTCAGGACTTCCAACAAATTTTGGCTTTTTGGCAAATATTCATGAAGCTATCATGATGCAGGAACTTCTGGTTCAAGGTTCATTTGGCCCTCCCTCCAACCTTCCCTCTGTTGAGGAGCAACTCACGCATCTTTGGTTGAGTGCTCATCTGCAATGGCTCGCCTTACGATACCGCTTGCTCACTTCACTTCTGAGTGAGCTGCAACCAACACTCTCCACAATTACATCAATGTTCTCCAGCAGTGGGTCGATGTGGCATCTGTGGAATTAGCACACGCATATCAGCTGCTACAACAACTGTCATCTGCACAACAATGTCATGATTCCATTACGCCGGTACTGACAGGGTGTATACGTGAACGACGAAAAAAAATTCCCGGATTTCCCGGTTGAAAATACACTTTCTCCTGGATGAAAATACATTTTTTCCGTTTTAAGTAACAGTATACTTTTTCTCAAAACTGTAAAACTTACCAATCCTTTAAATGGTTGTGGTTTTATACATCGGTGTAGAATTTCCCGGCACTTTAGAAAACGGAACTCAGGGGAAAGACAAGTTTTAGAAAGATGTCTGATGTACAGCAACGTGTACAATGCATATTTTTGTATTACAAAAGTATAAAATGAAATTCCACCAAACATCGCATGTTACTTTCTGAAGGATTGAAATTGAGATTGCGATGCGCTTTTGTAAGCCAGTTGTAGCTCATGTCAAGCGATATCGTCAGCCGATGACAGTGGATATTCAGATCATAGGACACGTGATGAAGTCAGCCAATAGCAACATCACTGTAAAGTAGCGCAAACACACAAGTAGATAAAGGTAATGGTTTAAATTAATATACATACGTACACAGCATTGCTACAAGAAAAGAAAAGCTTTCACGCTTAATATTGGTCACTAAGATTAATAGAATGCAAGAGAAGCTAAGCTTTAACACATAATGATCATTTTTGTGCGTGTTACACTTTAAAGATACATCACAAAAATGTGCCAGTAAATTTTTTAACGACGACATAAATGTCTGATCTTCTGGGCTCGAAAATATTCTAAATGGTTGCCCTCAAAGATTTTATTTTTGAATGAGAGTCAAATGCTCTGTGACTTAAGAAATTCATCAGACATTTGTGCGCACAGAGTTCATCTTGCGTAAAAGGAAATTTACTTTGAAAGTAATGCTTTCCAAACAACCATTCGCAATATTTTCCCACGACCTGTTAGAAACAGAATCGTTTCAGCAGTTGCCAGAGCGCGCCAAATAACAGGTGTCGCAGCACTTGCGCAGCTACGATGATGTAGGAAGCTCGTACGTTCGCACGTGTAAAACATTAAAAGATCTTACATTACGTCATAAAAGAAACAAGACATTAGAGGACACTCCAAGAGCATGGGAATTTTGTCAACTATACTAAAATGCATAATTCGGCTTAAAGTGCACATTCGTATGTCCAGATTCAGATGTAAATTTTCTTGGAGTACCTGTACTGTATTATCCTCATGTTTAGTTCTTTATTAAGCCATAATGCCATACGTACTAGAAGATGAAAACGTGAACTTGAAATGCAGCGAACAGTTGAAACTAGCCAATAATGTGGAATTAAACACTTGGTTTCAAATAAATTGACTGCCTCAGCAGAAAAGATTAGTAAAAGTCAAATTTCTTTAACAAACCGACAAAAATAACTTCATTGTTCTGCAAGGCGATTAACGCTTGACTGTCAGAAACAAAATAAAATCTGAAACTAATCACATATTTTAGCCTTCCGCGATGATGTGCATGTATTTTAATTCACTTGATAGCTCATGACCACAGAAATCCGTTTTGTTTTCATTTGAAGTGAGAGCAATAAACGAAGAGGATACAGCAGAATCACTTAACGTAAACACAGGTCACATGGAGACTACCACCTCCCACTACAACTCAGACTGCTCCGTAAATCAGTTCCGGATCTAGGATACCAAACCGGGGAAATATTAGACAGTGGCGCTCCCCCCTCCCATGAGCATTTGAGGTAGGATGCCAAAAATTTAAAAATCGACTTTTCAAAAAATCTTCATTTTGTAGCGCACATCTTTCTGAAGAGTCTGATACATAAAACATATATATTCAAGGAAACATAAAATTTTCTTTTATTTTTAAATGTTCAATTGTGTCTTAAATCTTATGGGACTTAACTGCTATAGTCATCAGTCCCTAAAGAGGGAACGTAAGACATGTTATTTGGTCTTAAGTGTGGCAAAGTGCAGTGCCACGCCTCTCCATACAGCATTCTTCCATTGCACGTCTCTTGTATTTCAATTTGTGGAATTCAGACATGTAATATTTTTTAATGGAGTGGGTGCCACCAAACCATATTCACGCCAGTGGAAATTAAAATGTCCTGTGGTGCCTCTCCTGCTCCCAGTTGGCCGGTTTGACATCCTGCTCCTCTTTAAAAAAAATCTCGGTATTAATACTGGTTGAGATTATTTGTAACCGGCAGAACAAGAACTCTTCAGAAAATTTGCAGTCTTTACTGCCTATTAGCTAATAACTTTGCTGATTTGTGTGACACAAAATAAATATAGGATACATAAAATGAGTAAAGACAAGAGACAAGCAAGACAGTACACGATTCTTCAATCGTTAAGTCCTAGCTTCTTTACTCTCTAATCTTGCCACAGCTTTATATGGTGTACTTTCCTTTCTGGAAAAGAATCTACTACCTCATCAAAGTTCGTCAACGTTTTACTACATGAAAAAACGAAATGTCGTTGTCTAATACTAGAAAGCTGTTAATACAAATTGTACCCAAGACTGGTGTGGTTTCTTGATCTGATTACATGTGTTTTGTCACCCCCATTTGTCTACAGGAAAGTTTATTTCTAGATGCGACGGGGATTCCCCTGGCAGAGACATCATGTACACTATGCACGCATTCAAAAATCACCTTACGATTCTTTCAGAAATCGACTTAGAATTTGTTTAAAATGTTCAAAAACCAACAGGGATGTGTTCAAAATCATATGAGAAATCAATAGACCAATGTGCGCTGGGTGCTTTGTGAAACAAGGTAATTTTCCTCAATAATATGAATTGCCCCCCCCCCCCCCCCCCCCCCTCCTCGTTTTGCCAGCCCCCTTGTTCCCGGCCTGTTGCGCATACATGAATCTGGCAGCTTAGGCGCACCAGTAAAATTTTTCCGGATAGCATCAGCATCTGGCTGCTTGCTGCAATTGCTTATACAGCTAACTGCCACACTTCTGTAGCCAGAAGCAGGAGAAGGTACTACTAAAATGAGACTCAACTGCACATGCGGATAAGCTCACTCCCAAGCGCTCAAACGAATCTAATGTAAAGGTGTGACGTCATGCCCATCAGAGGCAATTTGTCGTTATGAAACATTGCATTGTCTTCCTAAAGCCTTTGACACATTTTACTGTTGGCAGACGCTTGTAAGAGCACTATGTTTTGTTGTTTATATATGGTGAATTTCCCTTGCAACTTAAATTTTATTTTCGTTTCTTTTCTCTCATTAGTTTTTTATTGCTGCAGTATTATTCTGCAGTAGCGAGATACAGTAATATTCTTAGTTACAGTATTGGTTCTTAACAGTCAAAGTCTACAAAAATTTAACTGAAAACTAAAACAATGAAAAATTCCCAGAATTCTAAAAAATTCCCGGGTTTTTCCCGGATCTCCGGTTGTCCGGGTCGTATACACTCTGACTGAGAGTGGACTCATAACAGCTGTCTTAACTGCTTAGGTAAGAAACACTACATCTTCCAGTACCAACTTACAGCACTTCCCCCTTGCGCATGTCGACCATAAAATTTTCCTCGTAGTGCCAGATGACTCTTACCTACCAGGCATTACTAATAGTATTTAAAATCAATACCACTGGGAGCCTCCTGTTCGTCACAGACCTTTATCTCAATCCAAAAAAAGAACTCCACCAAGCCAAACCATTGTAAGTGAGCTCCTTAGTTCAGGCTTGTGCGTCAATCAGCTAGCAACTGGTCTTCTCCCCTAAACCTTGTGCAAAAGAAAGACGGTTTGGCCAGGCTCTGGGGAGATTATAGGACTCTTAATGCTCGCACCATTATAGACAACTATCCAATCTAGCACATACAAGACTTTGCACAGTTGCTTAATGGTGCACAGGTGTATTAGTGTTTTGGGACTGCTGCGAAGCCTTTCATCAGATTCCGATGGCCCAGAGGACATTCCAAAGACCTTGCTCTTGTTGTGAGCATACTACATAGGAATAGAGTCGAGACAAACTATGAGAAATTTCAACTGCGCGAATGAGACGTCACCTTCCTCGGCCATGCAGTTTCAGCAGATATCATCTGTCCCACCTCTGACCAGGCTGATTTCACTAAACACCTTGCTCTTCCCAGTGACTAACATGAGTTGTGCTTGTTTCTCGGCATTATCAAATTTTACAGACAACACATTCCTCAAGTTGCATCCCTTCAGGCCTCCATCATTGATGCCCTTAAAGGTATAAACATTTTTGGCACCAGGAAGATATGCATCAGGCTTTTGATCCACTGAAGTCAGCTCTTTCCCATCCTATTCCAGATCCTCGTATTTCCATTATAACCAACGCAAATGATTTGTCAATACACACAGTGTTACAGCAACACATGAGCGATACAACAAAACCTTCGAAATTTTTTTCCGAGAAACTGACAGCCTCTCGGTGCAAACGGTCCACATTTGACTGCAAATTACAGGCAGTCTGCAAAGCGGTACGATACTTTCATGATGACTGAGGGCCGTGAGTTCACCATCTACAGAGATCACCAAACCCTAAAAGATGCGGTAACCCCCCCTCCCCCCGTGTGGACTCTATAACCTCCCCCATCACTATGGACGAGCTTGCCAACCTTCAAGTAAACGACCCAGAGTAGTCAAAAATGCTTCAGGATTCGAACTGTGTTCTAACGCTCGAGCAGTCTTGGGCTCTACAATGCCTATCTTCTGTGACACTTCGACAGGTAGAATCTGCTCGGTTGTCCCCACCTCCCTCCATTGTACAGTTTTACAGTTTTTGACTCCCTTCAAGGCCTTACCCATCCAGGTATTTAAGCTACAACTACAATCATAACAGAACACTTCAACTGGCCGGGGGATTAAAAAGGACTATAGGGAGTGGATACATGCATATATACCATGCCAAAGGAGCAAAGTCAGAAGACATGTCCAACCATCCATTGGAACATTTAGAATACCAAAGGGCAAATTACAACATGTACACATTGATATCATTGGTCCTCTACACTCGTCCGATTGCTTCCACTTCATCCTGTCTAATACTGATCATACGACATGGTGGGTTGAAGCCATCCCACTCTCCGATATCATGGCTGAGACTATAGCTCTTCCCTTTGTCAGTCCCTGTATTGCTCAATTTGGTTGCCCGTCCACAGTCATCAGAGACCAGGCCACCACTTTGAGTCAGTATTGTTCTCCCACTGGTGCGAGCTCTGTGGGTCGGAAAAATTCCACATAACAGCATACAACCCTCAGCGTAATTGTTTAGTTGGGAGATGGCATTGTACTCTGAAGGCGGCATTACCACGGCGGCTCTTGGTCTTCCACACTCCAATAGGTTCTACTCTGGGCGCACACAGCGCATGAAGACAAACTGCAAGTCTTATTAGCAGAGGTCTTATATGGCGAAGCCCTTGTCCTACCTGCTCAGTTTGTTGAGCCAGTGACCATTCTAACCACAGATGAGCCAGAATTGGTTAAATGAATGCTCAAATGCATTTCTAAAATACATTAAAATACATACCCACCCTGCCCCTCCCCCTTACAAAGGCTCATACCATTCCTCATGCATATTGTAACTATGTTATGCTTCATGACGACTCAGTCAGAGCCATACTCCAGCCCCCCTACTCTAGCCTGCACAGAGTGCTCAGAAGAGGACAGAACACTTTCAACATTCTATTTAATGGAAAGAAGGAAACAGTGTCTGTTAATCGGCTCAAGCCAGGCTGTTGTTTAGCTGACACCCCCCAACAGTATGGATGGTGGTCCCGATTCTACAGTTGTTGGTCCACAGGGGAAATTACCATCTCTCTTCCAAGTGATTCCTTTAGGGATCCTGCACTCCCCCAAGTGCAGTCTCTCTTCCTCTGCATGTGATTCTGTTCTTTTACGTAGATCACTGTTCCATGTCAATATCTACAGTCTTACCATTGACGACCTGTCTATTGGAAAGTGTAATGGCACCAACTTCATCTTCAATGTTCCTTCAACCCCACCACACGACACATCGTTGCACTACGACAGTGCCTGGCAGTGGGAATACAGTCTCAGAAACTGTAGTTACAACTGATGCGGTGTTTTTTTATTTAAATAATGAAGACACAACTGCTGGCTTCTCAAAAAAAACAATTATCTACATCTACATCTATACTCCGCGAGACACCTTACGGTGTGTGGCGGAGGGTACTTATTGTACCACTATCTGATCCCCCCTTCCCTGTTCCATTCACGAATTGTGCGTGGGAAGAACGACTGCTTGTAAGTCTCCGTATTTGCTCTAATTTCTCGGATCTTTTCGTTGTGATCATTACGCGAGATATATGTGGGCGGTAGTAATATGTTGCCCATCTCTTCCCGGAATGTGCTCTCTCGTAATTTCGATAATAAACCTCTCCGTATTGCGTAACGCCTTTCTTGAAGTGTCCGCCACTGGAGCTTGTTCAGCATCTCCGTAACGCTCTCGCGCTGACTAAATGTCCCCATGACGAATCGCGCTGCTTTTCGCTGGATCATGTCTATCTCTTCTATTAATCCAACCTGGTAAGGGTCCCATACTGATGAGCAATACTCAAGAATCGGACGAACAAGCGTTTTGTAAGCTACTTCTTTCGTCGATGAGTCACATTTTCTTAGAATTCTTCCTATGAATCTCAACCTGGCGCCTGCTTTTCCCACTATTTGTTTTATGTGATCATTCCACTTCAGATCGCTCCGGATAGTAACTCCTAAGTATTTTACGGTCGTTACTGCTTCCAATGATTTACCACCTATGGCATAATCGTACTGGAATGGATTTCTGCCCCTATGTATGCGCATTATATTACATTTATCTACGTTTAGGGAAAGCTGCCAGCTGTCGCACCATGCATTAATCCTCTGCAGGTCCTCCTGGAGTACGTACGAGTCTTCTGATGTTGCTACTTTCTTGTAGACAACCGTGTCATCTGCAAATAGCCTCACGGAGCTACCGATGTTGTCAACTAAGTCATTTATGTATATTGTAAACAATAAAGGTCCTATCACGCTTCCCTGCGGTACTCCCGAAATTACCTCTACATCTGCAGATTTTGAACCGTTAAGAATGACATGTTGTGTTCTTTCTTCTAGGAAATCCTGAATCCAATCACAAACCTGGTCCGATATTCCGTAAGCTCGTATTTTTTTCACTAAACGTAAGTGCGGAACCGTATCAAATGCCTTCCTGAAGTCCAGGAATACGGCATCAATCTGCTCGCCAGTGTCTACGGCACTGTGAATTTCTTGGGCAAATAGGGCGAGCTGAGTTTCACATGATCTCTGTTTGCGGAATCCATGTTGGTTATGATGAAGGAGATTTGTATTATCTAAGAACGTCATAATACGAGAACACAAAACATGTTCCATTATTCTACAACAGATTGACGTAAGCGAAATAGGCCTATAATTATTCGCATCTGATTTATGACCCTTCTTGAAAATGGGAACGACCTGCGCTTTCTTCCAGTCGCTAGGTACTTTACGTTCTTCCAGCGATCTACGATAAATTGCTGATAGAAAGGGGGCAAGTTCTTTAGCATAATCACTGTAGAATCTGAAGGGTATCTCGTCTGGTCCGGATGCTTTTCCGCTACTAAGTGATAGCAGTTGTTTTTCAATTCCGATATCGTTTATTTCAATATTTTCCATTTTGGCGTCCGTGCGACGGCTGAAGTCAGGGACCGTGTTACGATTTTCCGCAGTGAAACAGTTTCGGAACACTGAATTCAGTATTTCTGCCTTTCTTCGGTCGTCCTCTGTTTCGGTTCCATCGTGGTCAACGAGTGACTGAATAGGGGATTTAGATCCGCTTACCGATTTTACATATGACCAAAACTTTTTAGGGTTCTTGTTTAGATTGTTTGCCAATGTTTTATGTTCGAATTCGTTGAATGCTTCTCTCATTGCTCTCTTTACGCTCTTTTTCGCTTCGTTCAGCTTTTCCTTATCAGCTATGATTCGACTACTCTTAAACCTATGATGAAGCTTTCTTTGTTTCCGTAGTACCTTTCGTACATGATTGTTATACCACGGTGGATCTTTCCCCTCGCTTTGGACCTTAGTCGGTACGAACTTATCTAAGGCGTACTGGACGATGTTTCTGAATTTTTTCCATTTTTGTTCCACATCCTCTTCCTCAGAAATGAACGTTTGATGGTGGTCACTCAGATATTCTGCGATTTGTGCCCTATCACTCTTGTTAAGCAAATATATTTTCCTTCCTTTCTTGGCATTTCTTATTACACTTGTAGTCATTGATGCAACCACTGACTTATGATCACTGATACCCTCTTCTACATTCACGGAGTCGAAAAGTTCCGGTCTATTTGTTGCTATGAGGTCTAAAACGTTAGCTTCACGAGTTGGTTCTCTAACTATCTGCTCGAAGTAATTCTCGGACAAGGCAGTCAGGATAATGTCACAAGAGTCTCTGTCCCTGGCTCCAGTTCTGATTGTGTGACTATCCCATTCTATACCTGGTAGATTGAAGTCTCCCCCTATTACAATAGTATGATCACGAAACTTCTTCACGACGTTCTGCAGGTTCTCTCTGAGGCGCTCAACTACTACGGTTGCTGATGCAGGTGGTCTATAGAAGCATCCGACTATCATATCTGACCCACCTTTGATACTTAACTTAACCCAGATTATTTCACATTCGCATTCGCTAATAACTTCACTGGATATTATTGAATTCTTTACTGCTATAAATACTCCTCCACCATTGGCGTTTATCCTATCCTTGCGGTATATATTCCATTCTGTGTCTAGGATTTCGTTACTGTTCACTTCCGGTTTTAACCAACTTTCCGTTCCTAATACTATATGCGCACTATTTCCTTCAATAAGAGATACTAATTCAGGAACCTTGCCCTGGATACTCCTGCAGTTTACCAATATTACATTAACTTTTCCTGTTTTTGGTCTCTGAGGACGGACATTCTTTATCAACGATGATAATGTCCTCTCTGGTAAGCCGTCAGGTATTTTATCGTTTCGCCCAAGGGGGGGTCCCTCTAACCTAAAAAACCCCCGTGTGCACGCCACACGTACTCTGCTACCCTAGTAGCTGCTTCCGGTGTGTAGTGCACGCCTGACCTGTCTAGGGGGGCCCTACAGTTCTCCACCCAATAACGGAGGTCGATGAATTTGCAACCATTATAGTCGCAGAGTCGTCTGAGCCTCTGGTTTAGACCCTCCACACGGCTCCAAACCAGAGGACCGCGATCGACTCTGGGCACTATGCTGCAGATATTAAGCTCAGCTTGCACTCCGCGTGCGATGCTGGTTGTCTTCACCAAATCAGCCAGCCGCCGGAAGGAACCAAGGATGGCCTCAGAACCCAAGCGGCAGGCGTCATTCGTTCCGACATGTGCTACTATCTGCAGCCGGTCACACCCAGTGCGTTCAATAGCTGCCGGAAGGGCCTCCTCCACATTACGGACGAGACCCCCCGGCAAGCACACCGAGTGCACACTGGCATTCTTCCCCGACCTACCCGCTATTTTCCTGAGGGGCTCCATAACCCGCCTAACGTTGGAGCTCCCTATAACTAATAGGCCCGCCCTCTGTGACTGTCGGGACCTTGCCGGAGAATCGGCCACTGGCCCAACAGGCGAGGCACCCTGTGGTGGCTCGGAAACGATGTCATCACCACTAGGAAGCACCCCGTACCTGTTGGAAAGGGGGTAAGGCAGCTGCCACGCGGCCAGATCCCACCTTCGCCTTTCGGCCAGGCACGCGCGAGCCCACCACTGTCCGCCATTCACCCTGGAGTGATGGCTGACCGGTAAGATGCTCACTGCCGGAAGACGCAGCGACATCAGGGGTTCCATGTGATTCCAAGGCCACCGAAGTAGGCATAGGTCTCACCACAGTTGCCCCAACGCCACTACGAGCCGACGCCTGCGCCTCGAGCTCGATGAGCCTAACAGACAAAGCCTCCACCTGCCCCCGAAGAGTGGCCAATTCTCCTTGCGTCCGCTCACAACAACCACAGCCCCTACACATGACTATGTTTACCCTACTCTGAACAAAATTAAGTCAAACATTTCCACTTTCCAGATAGTTAACCAGTTCCAGTTATGTTAGTAGGTAAAGAGTGGAAAATTCTGATAAACTTTATTGGATAATAAACAAGCCGCTAGCAAGTATTCTGATGCCTGTTATGTATGTATATCATAAATAAACTATGAAAATGAAAGGGGGATCCTATAAATAATTTTTACCTCCTAAAAAGTTATTTCTGACACATTTTACATTTTCTTGCATTTTACACCATTGTTTTGAAGACCCTCAAAAATAGTACAAGTGCGTTTTCACTGTATACAATGACAGGAAGCACACACTAAGCAAAACTACCATCTTATTCTTACCTTATTGATATGTTTGTTCCTTTGATGTCTTATCAGAAGTTTATGATGGAGTGTTCGATAAGTGCACAAATCACACGACAGTTCTGACTCACTGTGAGTAAGTTCATGACGGCGTAAGTTTCCTAAACGAATGGTTTTGAAGCTGCATTTTTCACACTGATAAATGTTTGAAACCTGAAATACATATTTCAGTATCATATAAACAGAAATTCACACTGAATTTTAATAAACTGCACTTTACATATCGATGAAGTAAACCATTGGGAACCAAGTAGTAGATACACAAAAACCATTTATGTAATTACCTGCTCATGCAGCTGCTTATGGCGTTGATAATGACTTTCACGCTTTGATTTGAATGAACACTGGGAACAGAAGAATTTAAATGGTGCCAGTTCTTCATAATTTTTTCTTCTCACTTTCTTGTTTGTATCTTTTGAAGCTTCCTTTCCTTGTGATATTTCTGTGGCATTTTTATCTCCTTGGAAAGTATCCACATTAGAACCTTTAATTTCTACAGGGAAGCAAACTACAGCATCTGCTACACTTCCCTTCTGGGGCATGCTGAATTTTGCATTTCTTTCATTCTCAGCAGAAATACTGACTGGAGCTTGTGACGGAGAAGAATTTTTAGGAATTTTCTTAGTGGTTTGAGAGTGAGAAGTTTGTCTTTTATTTTGTACTTTAAAATCATTAGGCACCATGCAACGGCGTTCCTCAGCAGTTTTTTCTGTATCTGAAGTATTCTCAGAATGTTGGGACTGAACAGTGTTCTCATAAGCAAGGTCATTTTTATGATTAGTTTTGGAGGTGGAATGATCTGTGTCTGGAGAACTATGATCACATACAAAAGCATTACCTTCTGCTGATGGAACATCTGTTTCTAATTTTACAGCTGAAGCTGCTGTATGAGTTTTTTCACGTACAACAAAATGTAAAAAATTTTCTATCTTATTCTTGCCATTGTAATCACATTGCACTTTTTTAATGTGTTTCCCGACATCACTGACTCCATTTGGTTGAGGTGTAACCTTAGCTTCAGATGACTGCACCCTTGATGCCAAATGTACATGGTTTGCCTTGGAACTTTCTCGTAAATTCACGTTCTTCTTCTGTGTTAGTACATCAGCAAAAGCTGAAGAGCTAACTGTTATATTAACATAAACTTCATTTCGTTCTGAATGATTTTCTTGAGATACATTTTTTCTGTCATGTGTAGAACTTATCTGGAAGAAAAAAAAAGTTACGTATGTTAAAAGAAAATATCAGAAAATTGTTCATCAATCAAACACTTCTGCACAATCGATGCAACAGTTTATCATTATGGGGCTATTATTCTACATTTACATACATACTCTGCAAGCCACCACATGGTGCATGGAAGAGGGTACATTGTGCCAGTACCACTATTAGCCATTCTCTTTTCTTTCACTCTCATAAATAGATTGTACATATGGCTCCGTATGAGCCCAAATTTCTCTTATCTTTTCTTTGTGGGCCTTACTTAAAATGTCCATTAGCATTCATAATGAAAGCTCACATTTATACATGTCTTTAACTATATATTCACGTACACATGTTAATGTCAGATGCAAATTAACGGAGCTGAAAATATGAAATGAAGTGTACAGGTTGCTCCTACAGTCTAGAATTTATTCTTAAATTATTTACATGTGTTGTTCAGTTATAATTCAGTGTGGCCTATGTGTGGAGGTTGTTTGTTGCCTAGAAACTTGTATTGCTGACAAACTGACCTGTATGCACTTGGTATGTACAGCCAAGAATGAATACGGGGAAGGAATTGCCTGCTGAAAATCATATGCTGACAGCTTGCCACGACATCAGGCGTAACTGCTACTGTTCACTTGCACTGGCACTCAGCTTGCTAGGACATACTTGCCTAACACCTTCATCCAAAATGGCAAAGTTCTTTTCTATCATGATCACTCTCTGAACCTGCAGCTACTACTATGTCATCAGCAAATCTGATGCAGTATGTCTTTTCACTATCAATTAATTTCCTTTGTTTTCTCTTTCACATTTTGCATTCCTTCTTCATTTTATATATTCAGCAGGTATGGAGACACAGAACAGCCCTGCCTCAATCCTTTTCTGATTTCAGCATCCTTTTATATTAATTTTCATGCTCTAATATGTCAGCCCCTGGTAGCTGAGTGGTCAGCGCGACAGACTGTCAATCCTAAGGGCCCGGGTTCGATTCCTGGCTGGGTCGGAGATTTTCTCCGATCAGGGACTGGGTGTTGTGTTGTCCTAATCATCATTTCATCCCCATTGACGCGCAAGTTGCCGAAGTGGCGTCAAATTGCACCAGGCGAGCGGTCTACCCGACGGGAGGCCCTCATCACATGCCATTATTATTATTATTATTATTATGCTCTAATATATGTGTAGTTCATAAACTATTTTTCTCTCCTTCCAGTCTAGCTAAATTTTCTTCATATTCCAAACTAATCTTCTCCAATTCATGGATCATTTGAGGAAACAACATGTACTTCTAAACGAGAGGAATCCATTGCAGTACATGGATTTTATGAAAACTTACTATTTACCTCTTTAATCTTGCACATGAAACTGTGAAATTTTTCTAAACTCAACATCAACAAAAAAAGAGTTGTGCCAAATATGAACATCTACAGCTCGTTTTCAACAAAGTAGCTCACTACTGTGCTTACCAAGCAGAGGTCACAGTTTCATGTCCCATGATAGGGTATTTGATATCATTAAAATCAAACTGAGAAAACTTGAAACCATAACCTTATCATCACACTATTATGAGGTTCTGAGCACCCATTTTATCTGTAGGGTTCTTGACAATTGGCATATGTACGATTTCAAGACCACTGCACACAGTTTAATACAAGACAAGCTACCATTCAAAAGTTTTGTAGCTAGAATTCTTTTTTAGAAATAAGGAAACCAAGTTAGTGCCATCTGCAAAGTCTAAACAACATACTACTTCTCTCTGATTGTGTTGAAGTGAAGAAAACTAACAGAGACAGTTTCAAGTACAATGATCAATCAGCTGTAAGAAAACCTAGAAACCATGTGACTGTCAAAAAAAGCTGACAGTGTAAAGAAACTTGAGACATTTGTTACTACATCATCAGAAGCCCAAGAGTTCTATGAGAAGGCCCTAGAGTGTAGCAGTGAATGTAACAATGAAAATAATGAAGTACAGTTCCATAATCAATCAATTTATTGAATTACTGTTTGTTCACTACATTAAACTAGGGCATTACTGCTACAAAATAATCACTCTGTCGATTTTAAGTTTTGGAATAAATCATGTTTTTTCACATTTTCTGTTTGCAACTGAAAGTGCATAGAAAAGTTTTTCCATCATTGTATTATGTATCCAGAGTTTACTTGTGAAATATACTGTTCAAATAATTCAATAAAATGTGTTTCCTGGAAATTTCGTTTTTTGTATAAGTCTATTTTTGTGAAAAACTCATGTATTTTATTTATTTGTTTTAAATATATTCAGGTGTACCTTATAAACATGGGATGAAATGAACAGCGACCCGTAATTTGTGCAATTAACTGCCTATGCTGTTGTAAACATAGTTATTATTCTGCTTATTATGAAATCCTCTGGCAAATTTACTATATCAATAGGATTACATATACTGAACAGTTATGTCTGGTTTTCTTTTCCTGTAGTTCATTTGTATTATTTTATTCCATTTTTATTTTCCATTTCACTTACTTCACTATTTCAATTATACTAACCTTTATTTAATTTTAATCACCATACTGGTAACTACTGGTTATTGCTTCCTTTGTTCCTCCAGAAAAGTCTTCCTCGTTTCCTCTTCCACTCCTTCTAGATGCCGCTGACTTAGATTGTTCTTGTTCTTCTTCATGTGACGTTGCATTTAATTAACAACAGTATATGATCACAGTCTAGATCTGGTCATAGATGACTGGGGAGTTTTAACCTGAGTCCTCTGTTTAACTCAAATGTAGTCTGATTGGTATCTTCCAACATTTGGTGCAATTCATGTACACTTTCTTTTAAGAAGGATTTTAAAGAGTGTCTCAGTAATTATCAATAATTACCAGCTCATTTTGACTGCAGAAATGAATAATTTTGCCTGTTTGGTTGGTTTCTCCTTATATACAGCTCTTGGTTCACATCCACATCCAACCATCTGGATTTAAGTTTTCTGTTATTTTCCTAAATTGCTCCAGCAAATGCTGGGATGGTTCCTTTGAAAGGGCATGGCTGATTTCTTTCCCTATACCTGAAACAATCGGATCTTGTGCTCTTTCTCTAATGACCTCAATGTTTACATGACTTTAAACCCTAACCTTCCTTCCTTCGTCTAAAGCTTTTGTGTGTGTGTGTGTGTGTGTGTGTGTGTGTGTGTGTGTGTGTGTGTGTGTGTGTGTGTGTGCGTATCTCTATGTCCTCTTCAGATATTTTGTAAGAGGTGATCTACACCCATAACCAACAAGCAAAGTCCAACACAAGCCATTTCTCTCTGTTACAGATAGAGAATAACACTGTATATAATATGATATCTCTTGTGGTGTGGACCACACTTCACACATCAACACTGACTTAGGCCTTCACGGTGCCGGATTATATGCAGGAGCCTGGGGTGATCCCATCAGAGAAGGCAGCTGAGGATCAGCACCAACTGAATAGAAGTGCCTCAGTGGTCAACAGAAATGTTGTTTCAGTTACTCAGTTTCCATGGTAATGTCAGATGGTGCCACCCCACCCCACCCCACCCCACCCCACCCCACCCCACCCCACCCCACCCCACCCCTCCCTTCACTTCTATCCCATCCCCAAGCAGCAACTACAGGAGCAGAATATGCAAGTAGTGTGCGGTCTGGGGGAGAAGCCACTGAGGAAGGTAGCTGGTCAGTGTCCATGGGCATCACTGGGGAAAGTTGAGGTACAACAAGTTTCGATGGAACCAGAGGGTCCACCATGGGTGGAGGAACAGGTGAATGCCAACCAGGATGTTGGAAGTGAAGACCGTTACATTGGTGGTGCTGAAGTCGGTGGGCAGAAGCCATGGTATAAAACACGAACCCATGGTGAGCGGAGATTGTCTCATTAGTCTAGGTTGGCTGGTGCCCAAACTGATGCGCCCAGACTGGAATGCCCAGTTGGGAGGGAGAGACCTTAGTGATGATGTGTACCAGTGGCGAGTGCAGTATAACCAAAATGGTGCAGTGAGGATAACCATGAAGCTGCTCCTCTGGACCGCAGTCTTTGATCTTGGTAGCTCTGTAAGCTGCTGGAAAGCTAAAGAGAGCATTAGATACAGTTTTTGACATCATTTCCCTGTGGATATGGTTTTAAAGGTGCGATATAGTACACTGCATTGCTTTTGAAGACTGGGTGAAAAGGCACAGTGTGAAGGTGTTGAATCTCATTAAGAGTGCAAAACCATTCGAAGTCACAGGAGGTAAACACCATCCCCTTATCAGAAACTGAGATACATGGTGTGCCTTCAAGGGCAAATACTTTTTCCAAGCCCATGGTAGTAGCATCAGTAGTGACCTGATACATGTGTAACACAAAAGGGAAGTGTAAAAAGGAATCAATCATGATCAACCACGAGTTCAAAAAACAGACCAGTAAAATATAAGTGGTTGTGCTCTTGTAGTTTTACAGTATAAGGTCAGAGAGAGAGAGAGAGAGAGAGAGAGAGAGAGAGAACCACTGGGAAGGTGCTGCTTACTGGGCCAGACAGGCAGAACACTGGCAGACCAGGTCTGCAATGTCTGAGTCAATATTTGACCAGAGTCGTAGTCACATCAAATTTTTCATCCAGGGCACCCTCCGATGGGCAGTGTGAAGGCTGAAAAGATAGAGGAAGCAGGATGCAGTGGTATTTGCCTGAGAACAAAAACAGAAGGCCTTGATTTAGGTGTAGCTGGTGCTGCCTTGATCAACAGGAATGAATTTCTCGATTGGGAGGCATGTCCGGCCATTTGTGTTGTACAAAGTGAATAAGATGTCAATTATCGGGTTCTTGAAAGTGGCCTTCACTACGTCACAAAATGTTAAGGAAAGGTGGAAACAGTCTGATCCAGATCTGAATCAAGCTAGACACACACCAATTCCTGTTGTCAGTGGCTGGGTTAGGTCCAATGGGGAATTGGGACAGTGGGTCTGCATTTGCGTGTAATGTCACTGCTTGATAGTGGATAGAATAATGACAAGTACGATGCCCGATATTGAAGGCAATGGGTGGTCTGATTTGGTAGGGGATGCTTGGGGTCAAGATAGTGAACAACAGACAACAATACATGACAAGATGAAATTTCTGCCCACAAAGGAATAATTTAAATTCCTCAACTGCATGAATAACATCAAGGGCCTCACACTATTTGAGAATAGCACTGCTGAGAAGCAATTAAGGTCTTGGAGGCATACATGACAGGGTGTTTGATGCCATCAGTGTAATAATGGGAGATGACTGTGCATATATCATGGGGCAGATGCATCAATTGCTACTACCAGATGTGAACCATGCATATTATGTCATTTAGCATGGATCCTGTTTAAGGAACTCCTTTAAAGCGTGGAAAATTTGAAAGCCAGATGACCATTTGAAACACATGCCTTGGTGCCACAGCTGGTTCAGTGGGTAAAAGAATTCTGCTAGGTCTGCAACAAATCGGCCACAACAGTTAATCTAACCTAAAAACACTTTTAAGTCTTTGACATTTATGAGGAGCTGCACTTTACTGATTGCTACAACATAATCCTTTGCTGGTTCCAGTTTATTTTCCTAGAGGTTAAATCCTAAATATGACTGCATAAAAGAGCAATTGGGCATGCTGCATTTAAGTCCTGATGTTGCCAGCACCCAAAACGAAAGCTTGAGGTTGTGAAGGTGATCTACAGAGTTGCATCTGTGAGAATAAATAAATAAAAACACATCAAGGTAAATAGCACAGTTGGGAATGTCCTGTAGTAGATGATACACAAAACACTCAAATATGGCAGGGACTGAAGAGATTCCAAAAGATAACAGATTATAACAATAAAGGCATTATCGCATGTTTAGTAGCAGATAAGTTTGTGATGCTGCATCCAATGGGGATTTGAAAATATGCCTCCATGAGGTCAGTTTTACTGAATAAAGTGCCATGGTATAACTCCGCAAAGAATTCATCCAGGGCTGGTAGATGGTAAGTTTCCACCTCAGCTTGTGCATTGGTTGTTACTTTGAAATCGACACAAAGCCTCAAGATGCTGTTAGGTTTGCATATTGTTGATGGTTAGTGGTCCACTGTCTATGGAGAATAGACATTAATACTTCTTCATGAGTGAGCCTATCCAGCTCTGTTTTGAGATTAGTGGCCCATTGACTATGGTGCATAGGCTTTAACACTTCTTCATGATTGGGTCTATCCACCTCTGCTTTGATGGTGTCTTAAGAGCCAAGGGCACTGGATGAGCTTTGGAAATATGTGTGACCACCTTCTCTTTAAGACTGATACGAGCTACAAAATCAGTTGTCTTCTCTAGTCCAGGTGATATAATTTGGGTATATTTATCATAGAGAATCTTTAAGGCAGTGCCAAGACCCTTTTGATTACATGGCACACACTGTTTCACAAACCGTAAATCCAAAAGTGTAGAAAAAGTCTACCCCAAAAACATTGCTACCTTTGGATTCAGTTACCACCACAAAATATAGTGGATGAATGGCTTGGGTACAAGTAAATAAAACTGAAAATTTCCCTTGTAAAGGTACAGTGATGTCTTTAGACCCAAACATTTGTCTCATCTGCTTGCAACAGCTGCAACACAGATGCACCAGGGTCCAAAAGTAACCTCATAGGGAGTCTGTCACTGAATGTGTCCACGTACATTTTCTGACCTTCGTTATGAGAAGTCGGCAGTTCCATAGATTGCCAACTCACATCTCAAGTTTGAGCCTGTTTCTAGTGGAACTGCTAAAAACATTCGTATTTTAAGTGCCCCTTTTGCCACACCCATTGCAAGTTGCCTGGCAATGAGGGCACACACTGCGAACGTGGCAAAGGAAACAATATTTACATTATGGCCACATGTGTGATTTTTCCAGAAGGAATCAAGCTGTAAAAAAATGTGGCAGAAACAGAACTGCAGCATCTAAATGAGGATGAGCACACAGCATTGGAATTCATGCTACCACTGAACAGGCGGGACACATCTTCAAGGTCACATGCAGAAGAATGCACTCCAACCTATTTCTCTGCGGAAGTTTCAGCTGCTCGAGTGATCACACAAGCAGTGTTTCAAGCAGCATTCAGTCATGATGAACTCCAGACTAGAAGGTTTCAGTGTTGATGTGCAACATGGATTATGTGGACAGTGTATTGTTAATTCTTGAGCGATGAAAAATATGCATGTATTTACAGCCTATAAAAACAAGAGTGTGAAGACATAGTCATGACTAGCAGTTACCACAGGACTTGCTGCAATAGAGTGTGAGGAAATGCAACTGGAATAAATAAACACAGAGTTGGTAGCTATGAAAACTATACAAAAAAAAGTTTGATTTTTTTATTTCACATATATTTACAAGCAAGTTGTTCTTCCTATTCTGGTTAGGACAATCATCTAATATTTATTCCTTACAGTAGTTTTGCCAAGGCACTGATCAATGATTAAAACTGAAATAGTGTGCAAACTGGTCTTTTACAAATTCTCTGACTGTGTTGCCTCTAGTTCTACATGCACTCATACATGTCACGAACATATCAGAGAGTCCTCGATGTTGTACGAGCCAACAACCTTGACATAACTGTGAAATACATAGCATGTTGTAACTGTAATGCCAAAAAATTCAATATTCACATTTATCAGCTAGTTCAAAATCCACAATTTACTTGCTAAAATAACAAATGTGATTCAACAAAATGCCTAGCCTTTAATGATCTGTAAATAGATGTTCTCAAACAGAGCACATGCAAAGCTGAAAGTCTCCTTGTGGAAGTTGTCAATCAAGAGACAGGCGAGATCTCGATGAAAATTGTGACCAGCACTGCAAGTTTCATCAGAGATGCAGGCAAAAATGAAGACATTCTGGAAGAATGTGTCAAAAATTTATACATCTGGGAGGGAGCAGTCGTAGTTCCAGCAGTGCTGAAGAAGACTATTCTAGACAAGATTTTGAAAGTGATGCGAATGGTGTTCTCCCATTAATGTAACTACAACACACTCGGGAATGTAAGAAGGGAGCACATCACTAACCTGTCATCACATTATCAGTACTCTCTTTAGATTATAACTGTTAATATGCTGATAAATTATTCTGCTGCTCATTGCAGAACTAATTAATAATGCTAATACAGGATGTATACGCAGACAAGGAAAAAATTCCCAGATTTTTCCCAGATAAAAATACAACTTTCTTCTGGGTGAAAACAGGCTTTTTCTGTGTTAAGTGACAGTATATTTTCCCTTATAAATCCTTTGAATAGTTAAGGTTTTATACACGGGCGTAGGATTTCCCGGCACTTTAGAAAATGAAACTCAGGGGAAAAGACACGTTTTGGAAATATCTTTGATGTGCAGCAACATGTACACTGCATATTTTCATTTTATGAAAGTATACATCGGAACTCTACCAACTTTCCAAATCATTGAAATCGAGATTGCGATGTGCTTTAGTAAGCCAGTCATAGCTCATGTCACCTGATCTTGCCAGCCGATGACAGCGGATATTCAGAGCATAGGACACGTGATGTAGTCAGCTAACAGCAACATCACTGTTAAGTAGCATGAACACAGAAACAGGGAAAGTTAATAGTTTAAATTAATATACATAGTGCTGCTACAAAACAACCAAAGCTTTCACATATAATATTGGTCTCTAAGGTTAATAAGCTGCAAGAGAAGCTAAGCTTTCACATATAATGTTGATCTTTTTTGCACTTGTTACACTGTAAGATATATCACACAAATGTACAAGTAAAATTTTTAATAATGACATAAATGTCTGATCTTCACAGCTCGAAATTCTTCTAAATGGCTCATCATCAAAGAGTTGATTTTTAAATGAATGTCTCTGCGATTTAATAAATTCATGGTACATTCTCGCACATAGTTCAACTTATGTAAAAGGATATTTACTTTGAAAGTAACGCTTTTCAAACCACCATTCACAATATTTTCCCGCGACCTCTTAGAAATAGGTTCTTTTCAGCAGTTGCCAGAGAGCACAGATAAAAGGCGACATCATGCTTGAGCAGCTATCATGACGTAGGCAGCCTGTATGTACGTACGTGTAAAACATTGAAAGTTCATACATTATGTCATAAAAGAAACAAGACATCAGAGGACACTCCAAGAGCATCGGAATTTCGTGAACCATACTAAAATGTGCACATTTAAAGGGCATACTTAATGCGCACATTCGTATGTCGAGATTCCGAATGAAGTATACCTCGACCTGATATTAAGCTTTCCAATGTCGTTTTCAGGATGTAAGTTTTCTTGGAGCACCAGTACTGTATTATACCATGTTTGGTTCTTTATTATAGCATAATGCCATACGTGCTAGAAGATGAAAACATGCACTTGAAATGCAGCGAAAAGTTGAAACTAGCCAGTACTGTGGAATTAAACACTTCATTTCAAATACATTGACTGCCTCTGCAGGAAAAGGTTAATAAAAGTCAAATTTCTTTAGCAAACAGACAAAAATAACTTCATTTTTCCGCAAGGCAATTAATGCTTGACTTTCAGAAAGGTCGAAATAAAATAAAATCTGAAACTAATGACATATTTTATCCTTCCGTAATTATGTGAATGTATTTTAATTCACTTGATAGCTCCCAGCCACAGACATCCGTTTTGTTTTCATTTGACGTGAGAGCAGTAAACTAAAAAGAAACACCAAAAAAAAATTGAATTTTCAAAAATATGTTCATCTTGTAGTGCACATCTTTCTGAAAAGTCTGAAACATAAAACAAATGTGTTCGAGGAAACGTAAGAAATATTATTTGGTTTTAAGTGTGCCAAAGGGCAGTGCCACGCCTCTTCATAAAGCATTCTTCTGCTCCACATCACTGTATTTCGCTCCGTGAAATTGAAACGTGCATATTTTGTAATGGATGCCATAAAACTATATTCAGGACAGTGGAAATTGAAATGTACTGTGGTGTCTCTCCTGATCCCAGTCGGCTGGTTTGACAGCCTGCCCCTCCTTTTTTTTTTTTTTTTTTTTTTTTAGAAAATTTGCACTCTTTATTGCCTATTAGCTAATAACTTGCTGTTTTGTGCGACATAAAATTAAATGTAGGATACATAAAACCAATAAAGACAAGAGATAAGCACAATATTACACATTTCTTCAATCCTTACTTCTAGTATTTTTTTCTCTCTAATCTTGCTACAGCTTTACACGGCATGTTTTCCTTTCTGCGAAAGAATCTATTACCTCATCAAAATGTGTCAAATGTTTTGCTACATGAAAAATCGAAATGTCGTTATCTAATACTGAAGAAGCTGTTAACACAAATAATACCCAAGACTGGTGTGTTTTCTCGATCTGATTACGTCTATTTTGTCACTGTCTGCTAGATAAAAGAAAATAGCCCTTTCTAATATTGCAGCAATTTAGTAACACACACCAAATAAACCAGACTGTTTTGGCAAAAATGGCCACTTTTAAGACGCGACAGGATATAGTTCTCGAAGTACCAATATCAAATGCCTATTAGGCCTACTACAAGCAAAAAGCTTTATGTTAGGAAATAGTTTTACATTTCATTCATACACACCAGTTTCTCAATCATGAGATCGAAAAGTAGTATTACAAAATTTTTATATAAATTTGGAATCGTCTTACTCTTCCATAATTTGTGTGATGTCCCCGTTTCTTCTCCTTCCTCGTTCTAACAAACAATCTTGTCATCACCAATTCTGTAGCTATTCCTGCCACTGTCAAAATTTGTTCACCGATTAACTTCACTAACCCTTACAGAATCACAGGTTTTGTTATCCCGCAATTATTTTCCGGTTAGGCGTTATTACGTGTTTGTACAACACATTTTCCACGTTAATTCCAGAATAGAACTTATGCGGCTGCTAGCCGGAGACTGTAAACCAGTTCTTACTAGTGCAGCGACCTGGCCACAAATTTTCTGTAGAAATTTCATGTTCTTGGATACACCAAGAAGATAATACGTAATCTTTCTTACCTGTTATTCTTTTATTTCCATTCTGGTAGTCTGAATCTGTGGATTTCAGTAGTAATTATAACAATGCTGATCATTCGCAAACCCAATCAACCACAGAATCAGACAGCGATTGGCATTCATCCGTTCGGTTTTACTCTGCTCAGCTCGTATAGCCCCGTCCCCTCATGTCTGCGGAAAGTTTATTTCTAGATGCGACAAGCATTCTCCTGACAGAGACATCATGTACACTATGCAAGCATTCAAAAGTCAACTTATGATTCATTCAGAAATCAACTTAAAATGTGTTCAAAAACCAATAGGGAAGCGTTTCAAAATCATATGAATGATTGATAGACAAACGTGCACTGGATGCTAAGCGCTTTGTGAAACAAGTTTTTTTCCTCAAGAATATGAATTTGGCGCCCCCTTTTTCCGGTAGCATCTAGCTGCTTGCTGTGACTGCTTGTACAGCCAACAGCCACATTTCTGTAGCCAGAAGCAGGAGAATCTACTAGTCAAATGTGACTAAACTGCGCATACGCATGAGACCGGTCATAACTGCTAAAACAAATCTAATGTAAGCAGTTGTGACTTCACGCTGATCGGAGGCAATTTGTTGTTATGAAGGATTGCATAGTCTTCTTAAAGCCTTTGACACATTTTGCTGTTGGCAGACGTTTGCATGAGCACTGGTTGTCATCGTTGTATATGGCGCATTTCCTTTGCAATTTAAGTTATTTTAGTTTTTTTTCTTTCGTTTATGTTTTATTGTTGAAATTTTATTCTGCAGTAGTGGGATACAGTAATATCCTTTGTTAGAGTATCATTTCTTACCAGTCAAAATTATAAAAATTTAACTGAAAACTAAAACACTGTAAAATTCCCGGAATTCTAAAAAATTCCCGGGTTTTCCCGGTTTTCTCCTGGATGAAAAAATTCCCAGGTTTTTCCTGAATCTCCTGGGATGTATACACCCTATAATATTTAGCAATGAAATGTGAATATTCAACAATTTGCAGAAATAATTTTCATTTCTATCGTGAAGTCTGCAGTCGGCTGACTATTGCATGGTCTTCAGGTGTTGATTGCAAATAACTTTATGGTACTATCAGATACTAAACAGCTCTTTTCAGTTTTTTAAGTTTATTTATTACAAGTAGGAACTGTAAATAAATTTACATGTACATATACGACCTGCACTTTGTCAAGGTTTTTGTTTCTGTTGCTAGAGAATGCAAGCATAGGGTTCCATAAGCCACATCCGGCAACACTGCCATCTGCCCACCTGAACAGTCAACACTAATCACTTGTCTCACAGACTAAATTTATTGCAAATGTGTATGTTTCGTGTCACTACAGATACTGTTCTACAGGAAGTGCAACTTATCTCAGGCAAATAAGTTTCTGTGTACTGCTGACATAACTTACTGAAACCTCATAAATTCATGGTCCAGGTATATATAACTAGGTAAAACAATTATTTTTTCAGATTAGTGACCAATAATTTTTCCAACAGAATGGTCACCATGTTGTGAGTCAAGGCATAAACAGACATAAATAAATAAAAAATTAATAAATACTTGCTAAATGGGAAGAAACTGAATAATGCATAACTGATGTCAAACTTGTTAAAGACATGTTAATAATACAAACCTGCAAATTTTGTAAATCATGTTTCTGTGGTACATGTGCTACTTCTTTTTTTTTATTACAATTAACAGTCAATACTGATGAATCTTCACTAGTGCACTGACTTAGTTCAAGAGCATGATTGGTTGTCTCTGATAAATAACGAGTGAAAATGACCTAAGAGAAAAACAGAGGTGAAAATTAATTTTCAATATACACATCATTAATTTCTCTAACAGAACCTCCCAAGAAAAATTTTCTTACTTGTGCTTTTAAAATATTCACCCATGTGCCAGACAATTTTGGTTTCTCACTGGAGTCCCACTGTATGTAAACACCAGCTGCTGCAGCCAACTCTGCAACCACATCTTTCTGTGTCTTACTACCAGAAAGTCTGACACTTGTGAGAAATGCAGATGATAACGATACATCAGCCCATTCAAACACCTGAAAATTAATGTTAAGGTAATTAATGGTTTTGAAATAATGTGACATATGATTTTTCTGGGAAGCAGAATAAGCCAGTTTAAACTACAACCTCCGACAATAAAGTTCGGTGAATAGTCCTGTAACATTAATGTAGATGAACTATGAACTACAGTTACCTTACAGTCCTTCGAAATAGTCACCCGTGTAACTATGCACCACTGAACTCTGTGATATGAGTCCTGGAAATTTTGCACAAAGACTTCCTTTGGAATGGTGTTCAAAAGCCATACCACATTTTACTGGATGTCAGGAATATAGTCAAATCTCTTTCCTTTCAAAGCAAGTTTGAGTCGAGGGATTAGGAAGAAGTCTGGAGGATTGATATGCAATGAGTATGGTGGATGTTCAAGTTGCACCACCCCATTTTTTTGTCAGGAACTGTTTGACGATATTGGCTGTGTGTGTGCGCGAGTGTTGTTGTGAACAAAAAATCAGGAACCTTGTTGTGTGTACTGGGGTCGTACCCTGCATAGACGTTGCATGAAACGGTCAAAATTTCAATGTACTGAGCAGTATTCAACGTCATTCCCTCAGGTACAAATTTCTTGTGGATAATGCTTTGACTATCAAAAAAGGTGATGAGCATCGTTTTGATGCGTGATTTTTTGGCTCTGACCTTTTTACAATGAGGTGATGTTGGGGAATGCCATCCATGCTTTGCGGTTTTGTTTCTGGGTCGTACCGGAAACACCAGGTTTCATCCTCAGTGACAATAAGATTCAAGAAATTTGGTGTCGCATCCACTGTTTTGACAAAATCCTGTGAAGCCTCTAAACGTGCCTGCTTCTGATTGTCAATCAAGTGATGTGGCATACAACAATAACATGTTTTCCCCTTCCCTAATTCCTCGGTACGGATTTGTCACACAGATTCACGGTTCATCTGCAGATAATCCATTATCATGCGCACAGTTAATCAGCAGTCATTCAATGATTAATGTCCTCACTTTCTCAATGTTTTTGTCACTGATGGCGGTCACCCGGTATGGGGGTTGTCAGAAACACTTTCCTGGCCTCCTCAAAAACGGGTAAACCACTCATACACACACTTCATAGACAGTGCTTGATCTCCATAAAAACGTCCCAGCATTGCATGCACTTATTTCGGTGTCTTGCCAAGCTTAAAACAAAACTTGAAATTGATCCTTTGCTCGTCCATTATCCTGTTCTCAGTTTAGAACCAATGCACTAAACAAGCACTTTGTCCAACAGGTCTAACACGGAACACACACAATGCTCAACAGAACTACAGCGGGGGCAGGTTGTCAACACCAGCCACTACACAGGTGCAGTGTTCTGAGTCGCCAATGTTGCCCGATCCACCATTCTGACTTCATCCACTTATTTTCAGAGGTTGCATGTTGACTTTAATTCCAGTCATGTGTACTAACACACTGTATTTGGCAAAAAGTTTTTGGTTTCAATGTTTCCTTTTCTTTTTTCTTAAATACACTGTCACATTTACACAACAGCATGCAACAAATGTCAAATAGGCATGACGTCTACATCATTATAGGATATGCAAATGATTAGTATTTCACCAGAACCACATGGAGTATGTTTGAAAAATGCTGTGTGCATTATGTATATAAGGAAATATTACACAATGGGTTTTTCATTCAGAAATCACATTTCAGTTTTAATTGTTTTTGAGAAGATCATGTTATATCTCATGTAAGAAGGAGAAATGCCTACCAGAATGTGTCAAATATGACAGTGGCAGGATCTTGGCCTATCAAGACGGCAGTTCATTGCTCTGCAATATTGCTACAAAGAGGTCATGAACCTATGACCATCAAGCTGCAATGGAATATATGTTTTCAGGAGGACAGTACTCAGTGCCATACAGAATCTAATAGCCTCCACACAACTAGTGCCCGAGAGAACTGACATGCTATTCGATCAGCCTGGTAGTATCGTACAGCAACATAATGTACCTGAGTCCAGAAATAGACTTTTTGCATCAAAACAACATCCACGTGGACAATACAATGATGTCTTAAGCACCACAGTCTGTCACCACAGAGACCAATGTTGTGGCTTCTCTTGATGTGGCAGCAGAGTGGTACATGGACAGCAGTGCACACAATGACAACAATGGACACAACAATGGCACCATGTCGTCTTTTAGTTGAGTTCTGGTTCTGCACACAGGATCATGGTGGACATATCCATGTGTGGAGGCTTTGAGAAGAATGAACTCTGCCAATTTGTATTTATCATTGTCATAAGAGCCCTGTACATGGTGTGATGGTACCATTGTGTATACAACAGGATCACCTCTTGTTCACATGACCAGTAGTTTGGTTAGTAGACATTAAATTTCTGATGTGTTAACGCCAGTGGTTTAACATACTCTGTGATATTATCTTTCAAGAAGATAATGCAAGATATGTTGCCCGTGATGTCCTCACCTACCTTGATACAGAGGTCATTCAATTGTTGCCCTGGACAGCATGTTCTCCCACCTACTGAAAACATCTTGTCATGGGTTGCTGAGAGACTGGTACTCCTTCACTATGACTGATGAACTCTTGCATAAAGCTGAATCAGTATGGAGTGAGGAACTCATATCTGTCATCAAACCTCATTTCAATTAGATGCCCAGCCAGGTTAGTGTCATTATTACTGCCAGGGGTGGCAGCTCTAAGTGATAAATTTCACAGCCTGTATCCCCACCCCCTCGCTCCAAATCAGCCACAAAAGTAATCATGTATTCTTCATTCTTCCCACTATACCATACATGCATAATAACTGAAATTTCATTATGTGCTATCTATTCTGGCATTTCACTTTTAATGGCTAGCAGTGAATTCAAATTACGTGTAAGTGCCACTTTTTAAGATATTCCTTTTGTTACTCAACACCACGGGGTCCATCTGCCCATAAGCCCAAGAGAAAGGATTTATATTCTCAGACTACACTGGGCATAGGGCATTCATTTAGTTTTTTTTTTTTTTTTTTCATTTGTTTAATTCACTCCAGTAATAATGTCAAAATTTCCATAAGGCTGAATCATAATTTATTTTGATGACAAATCAGTTCAATACTGTGGAGTCTCATCACCAAGCACCATATGTACCTCATAAATCAAGTGCCATAATAAGCACCACGAGCATTTGCCCAGAAGAGGTGGTTGTCACAAGGAATTAAATGAAACTGTCAGGTTAAGTGTGTGACACTTTCCACATGACAACATCTACATCTACATCTACATTGATACTCCGCAAGCCACCCAACGGTGTGTGGCGGAGGGCACTTGACGTGCCACTGTCATTACCTCCCTTTCCTGTTCCAGTCGCGTATGGTTCGCGGGAAGAACGACTGACTGAAAGCCTCCGTGCGCGCTCTAATCTCTCTAATTTTACATTCGTGATCTCCTCGGGAGGTGTAAGTAGGGGGAAGCAATATATTCGATACCTCATCCAGAAACGCACCCTCTCGAAACCTGGCGATCAAGCTACACCGCGATGCAGAGCGCCTCTCTTGCAGAGTCTGCCACTTGAGTTTATTAAACATCTCCGTAACGCTATCACGGTTACCAAATAACCCGGTGACAAAACGCGCCGCTCTTCTTTGGATCTTCTCTATCTCCTCCGTCAGACCGATCTGGTACGGATCCCACACTGATGAGCAATACTCAAGTATAGGTCGAACGAGTGTTTTGTAAGCCACCTCCTTTGTTGATGGACTACATTTTCTAAGCACTCTCCCAATGAATCTCAACCTGGTACCCGCCTTACCAACAATTAATTTTATATGATCATTCCACTTCAAATCGTTCCGCACACATACTCCCAGATATTTTACAGAAGTAACTGCTACCAGTGTTTGTTCCGCTATCATATAATCATACAATAAAGGATCCTTCTTTCTATGTATTGGCAACACATTGCATTTGTCTATGTTAAGGGTCAGTTGCCACTCCCTGCACCAAGTGCCTATCCGCTGCAGATCTTCCACTCACAGTTTCTGTTTCTAGGAGAGGAAGGGAGGGGAGGACGGGCAGACAACAACACAATTTTAATTTAGGTCACAACGACAGTTTAATTTTACTCTGAAGTTCATGAAGTTTAATACACACAAAAAAGGATACAGAAATCACCAAATTTTACTGGAGACATTTATATGACAAACGACACTCGGCAGAAAAATTGTTTATATATTTTGCTTAATTAATGGAAAATTTGTTTCATTTATTGATGTATATTATAATACTACCCTCACCACAGGATTAAGCAGCAGACATAGAAAGACTGTTATGCAGCCAGTACAAAATGAAGAAAACAAAATATTTTAATAATATATTGTTATTTAATGTTACTAACTAATAAAAAGTATAACAACTCAGATATTGTTTTTAAGGCAAAATACGTATTGTGATAAATACAAATAAGTAAAAAAAGGAATCTGGTTCTATCCCTACAGCATACCAACATCTACCTGGGATTATCTGCAGCAAAATGTATACATAATACGCAACAGTATTTGTCATGTATGTTTTCAGAACTTTCTTCCTGCAGCACTATATTATCAAAGAAAGAGGCATACAAATACAATATAAAACTTTTATAATGTTGCTTTTGTTAATAATACGAATGAGAATGGAAATCAGATGAAAGTATAATGTGTGGTAGGAAAGATTGTAGAAGGAAGAGGGGTTGGGGTGGGGGTGGGGAGGGAGTGAGCGGAGGGACCGGGAGGGGGAGAGGGAGGGGGGGGGGGAGGATGAGGAGGCATTGTGGTGCTGATAATGCAGACAATGTAAAGTAAAAAATAGGGTGAGTGACTGAGGTACAGCTTCGTATTTGGTTAATAGTGTGCTTCCGGGTGTTTTGCTGAGTAGTTGTTTCTATTTTATGCACAATATTCTGATCACCCACTTAGCTGTCTTCTTCAGATGATGCAAGTTTTGCTGTTATCAAAGGGAGTGATGAGCATTGGGAATCAAATTTGGCTATTAAGAGCGGCATGAGATCAACAATAGTTCAAAGTTTGGTTGGAGTACTGACAGCGAGTACACGTAACAGCAGAAGTCACAACAGCTGAACAAGACGACAGGGTCAGCTGCCAAAATGGAAACAAGTCAGCAGAACCCTCGGAACCACAACATTAATTGACTATATGATAATATTCTTCTCGGGTATGCAGCCGGATCATAACGTCTTCATGACACAATATTTCCGCGGTCCAACTGGCCACCATCTCCAGGTGAGAGTGCTGGTGCACAATCTCGCCGGAACTGACTTCCCAGCACAAGCGGCGGCCCCTATATAGGCCGCTGAAGACCCACAACGCGTGCGCGAGAAGGTGCCGTGACTGCCCTCTAGCGCAGTAGACATACCCTGCCGCCAGTGGTGGAAACAGGCGAAATCAAGATATCGCTGTCAAAAATTAAAAATTTTTATACCGACGATCGAACCACAGACCGGTGTTTTTTAATGTCAGATAACACCGGGTCCCAAGTCTTACTTAAAAGATAACCCTTGTCTCTATTAATAAGATTGTCAGATAAACGAATCTCTATGGATTCTTTTAAA
Organism: Schistocerca serialis cubense; assembly: GCF_023864345.2. Lineage (NCBI taxonomy): Eukaryota > Metazoa > Arthropoda > Insecta > Orthoptera > Acrididae > Schistocerca > Schistocerca serialis. The sequence continues at coordinate 1,038,439,786 of NC_064638.1, read as the reverse complement.
ACACAGTCCCAATAGCGAGATGCAGGGGCAACCATTTGTGTCTCGTCACATAGCATTCTGTGTCCTTCGGCGAGACAGTGTTCCGCCACTGCAGATTTCTCAGGCTGAAGCAGCCGTGTGTGCCGCTGATGCTCAACACATCGGTCCTGAATGGTCCGGATTGTCTGACCAATATAAGCCTTCCCACAGTGGCAAGGGATCTTGTACACACCGGGCTTCCTCAAACCCAAGTCATCCTTAACAGAGCCAAGGAGCTCTCTAATCTTGGCTGGCGGACGAAAAATACTTTTGATATGATATCTTTTCAGAATCCTTCCTATCTTCGAGGAAATACTCCCAGCAAAAGGCAGAAAAGCCACCGATTTGCAGGTATCTTCTGGTGGTTCAGGCGAAGGTCCAAACTGGAAAGCACAACGGATCTGTTCATCTGTATAGCCATTCTGCTTGAACACAATTCCTGTGTCAAGCTTTCTCCATCTGAAATGGTATAAGCTCTTCTCGCTAACGTCCGCATGACCTCTGTTTGCTGGAACGATGGATGACAGCTAGAAGCATGTAGGTAACGGTCCGTGTGCGTAGTCTTTCGATAAACACTGTGTCCCAGTGTTCCACCATCCTTTCTGTACACCAGAACATCCAGAAACGGAAGCTTTCCATCACTTTCCACCTCCATGGTAAACTTGATGCTAGGATGCAGGGAATTAAAATGATCTAGGAGGCGGTTAAGAGCTTCTCTCCCATGAGGCCACACCATACACGTATCGTCAATGTACCTCCAAAAACAGGTTGGTTTTAAGGACGCCGTCTTCAGCGCCATGTCCTCAAAATCTTACATAAAAAGATTGCCGACTATTGGGGACAAGGGGCTCCCCATAGCCACTCCGTCAGTCTGTTCAAAATATTTGTCATTGAATATTACAGAGTTCTGTGAGCATGTTCTGCTGACAATGGCCCCATGCAAGGCAGTAACAGTTTCTTTAAAACAAATGATTTTGTAGCATTAAAAAAAAAATACCACTCGGGTTTTGTGACTCGTACTGCCATTTTAGAGAAGCAGAACTTCCTCAGAGGGAGCTTTTCCAAGAAGCACGAACTACACTGTAGAATTATTCCTAAAATCAATGAAAATGTTGTTGCATATTCCTAAAATTTGGATCAGCCACCAGCACTCACTGCTTTCTGAATGCCGTTCTACAATAACAAAGTGTGACTTATATAATAACATAAAACATTTACTTTTTTATAACATTCCTTCTTCTACGGTCTTAGTACATGCTTCAGATGAAGGAACCAACTTTTTCCAGCATTTTAGATTAAATGTATTTCATCTAGCATGTATACAAGATGAATGAATGCATCATGAATGTAAATGATGAATGTCAATACACTCATGTAAATCCTGTATTAAAAATATTATTCTTATATCGCACATGAAGAACAAAAGGAAACAGTACTCACATCTTTCATTTTCCACGTTCCAGGAAGCAAGGATGATGAGGCTTCCCATGTAAGGATATCTTTTCATTCTGCATCTGCAGGCTTCAAACACTGAGACATAACAAGATTGTTGAATTACAATCACAAGCTCAACAGCAGCATACAGTGCACATTCCATTAATAAATTCTTAAGTCTGGACTGCAACAAAATCATTATTTTCATTTTGTAAATCATTTTGGTGTGGGCTAAATTCAGATCTGTGGTAAATAAAAAAATTAATTAACACAGTTACTGCATATAAAACTGTGTCATTATTAGACATGTTCATTATCAGGTGTCGCCCTTTGACTTTACACTCAGATCCATTTAAGGAAGACAAGTCTCTCTATAGTTTTTATAGTTCTGGGCACTGGTTTGTTCTGAAAGCTATGTATATACTCTGTGAACAGATACTAAGACAGCTGATATACACTTTGAATCCAATGGTTACTTGTGCCACCTGTTTACACTTGGGTCCACTTACTGCTTCATGTGAAACTTTCTATATGGTCCCAGGGAGTCTTTAGACAAAGCTAGTCCATAAAATACAGACAGTCCACAAAATTCACTCATCCATTCTGCAGTAGTGTTAAACCAACTCAAAGGGATATAGTTTTGGGATTCCTGGAAGTTTTTAGAATTATGTAATCTCTCACCTTAACTGCTTTGATCTATCTAAAAGCATCGAAAATTACACAATTGTACACTTGCTCGTATCTACTAATATTCTCTTCAAATATGCACCTATATTCATCAACAAATCATATTCATTATACTCCCCACATTATACATCATGCTTTTAACTGATTATTTAAAATCAGCTACTTAAACCACAAGAACACGAATTTAGCCAGAAGGACTTAAAATAAACCATTTACAAGAAGAATCTGTGATCTATCAAATTTTAAATTTCACCTTTCTTTGCAGGGAGAACTGCTCACTTTGTCACGCTTCTTAAGCTCTACAATATTCCGATGTACTTGATCATCAGCTACAGGTGCTCTACCAGCTTCAACTTGTGCCATCTAACATCAACTCCTTAACCACAGATATTCTTTCAGCTCCAACCTGTGCTACCTTATTTCAACTCATATTAGCACTTTCTCCTCATCACATTTTTTCCCTTCAAGTCTCACAAAGTTCTCCTATTATAATCACCTGCACTGGTTCCAACAGTTATCTCAGGCAGACTCTCTGCTACCATGCCAGCTTAATTCAAAGAACTGGGTGTATAGCAATGATGTCATGGCCAATGACCCATCTCACATCCATATGGTTTCTCAGCCTTATACTACACAGCTTTGAGTCTGATGTTGCATCACAAAAAGACAAGAAGTTTAACCATGAGATGCTGATGCAATGGTGTAATATCTGTTGAGGCTTTAGTCTACGCTACATCAGAGATTTTACTTACCTAATTAGACAAAAGGATCACAGAAGCAGAAGTAGTAAAGTGCGGAAACACAAAGGAAGTTGAAAAACTCCAGACTCACACTCTCTATAGACATCAACTCACATATCTGACAGAGTATCCCTGGAGGACTCTTAAATTTATAACTATTTAAACTTGTCTACACTTCCCTCGTATCCAAGGTTAGCCACACCATAGCCAAGTACTTTCTCTATATGCCTGGCATAATACCCTCTTTGTTAGAATGTTCTGGATACTGTGTTGTGCGATTCAGTACATGAAGTCACATGATCTAGTATGTTAGATTGAGAGCACAGAACAGGTTTCATAGGATCGTCCCTCGCACATTTCCTGGGACTACAACAGTGTCTATGATATATAAATATGAGAAAAGAGGATGGACACAAAACCAAGAACAAGAGAAACAAGGAACCCACAAGCAGTTACACTCACTCCTTGGCTGACTCTTTCCTGAACTTCAATGCTGGCAGGCCGTTGGGCCTGAGTATTTGTAGCATTCTCATGATGAGTTGTTTTACTATCTGGCAGTAATGGCATGCACCGCTGATTGAAGCAATGCTGCATTGATGAGTCATTAGGGGAGTCTTACCGCATGCTGACGTAATGTGTGGGTTGTTTTGCAGTTGGTTGTGTCATCAGCTGCGTGCATTTGGGACAATAAGTAGGTTACGTGTCCTGAAATACCTTGGTGTCATGGTATTCCATTTGCACTACAACAACTGACAATGTTTTTATAGCACAGATCTGAAGATAACAACAATGAAACTTGTTATTAGAAGGAAGGAAAATCCTTTCGTAAACCAAGATACAATGGAATCAAAGACATTAGTTTTCCAGTGGGCGCTGATTTACATTTGTGCTGTATCAGGATTTGAACCCAGGTCTCCTGCTTACTAGGCAGATGCGCTGACTACTATGTCATCCAGACACAGTGGTCACCACAACTGCATGGACTACCCTAGCACGCCTCCCATCAGACCCAAATTCTCAACCTATACCGCACACAACTTGATGTGGTGCCCCTGCTCATTAGCCTCATTAGTCGTGAAATCTAGCCGATTCCCATACAAGATTGAACTTAGTGTGCATCTGCACCAAAGGGATCACTGGCAATTATCACCTTAATTACACATATGTAGTGTCTGTTCTTTCGGACATGTCTGAAAGAACAGGCAACATTTTGATCCTGCCATCACTTAGAATCAAGACACAAAGAAATTGAAGATATTAGCTGCCAGTGGGCACTGCATTATATCAATGGGGTGAGTTGAAAATCTGTGCACGGCCGGAATTCGAACTTGGGTCTCCTGCTTCACATACAGATGCACTGACCACTCAGCCAACCACACACATTAGTCATCACAGTTGCACGGATTACCCTAGCACACCTACTCTCAGACCCAAATTCTCAACTTACGCCACAAAATACTTGATGTAATGCCCCTGCCCATTGCCCTCATCACTCATGGCAACTCAACAATTCCTGTAAGAGTTTGAGCTCAGTGTGCATGTGCATTGAAGGAATCACTGGCTGCCATCGTCTTAATTATATACATGTGGTTACTGTTCTTTTGGATATGTAAATGGTGAGCCTGTTAGCAGCCATAAAACATAGGATAGTATGTAAATCACTTTCCCAAGGATTTTACACCACCCATATGGCGCATATGCCGAAATGTGGAAACTTTAAAATGTATAACACAAATACATGAGAAATTCATGTAAATGTAAATGTAGGCTTCCGTGGCCATTGTCATAGTCAATAAAATTCTTCTTGGTGAGTCCGCATTGTCATCTGTAAAATTCTGACGTTTTGGCGACTCTTGCAAGGTGCCTTCCTCAGGGTGTATTGCTAACTGCTGAATGAGCACTAATTTGGATACTTATATACTATGGAGAAGTGCTATCATTGGATGTGAGGGTGAGAAGGAAGGGTATTAGGAGTTCATTTCACTGGTCTTTGCATTGCATGTTGTCATTGGCACAAATGGGCGTTTTCCATTGGAGTTTCCTTTACTGCTTGCCATTGGTGGAAGTTGGCGTACAAGAGACTGAGCAGCGGCTACAGTGTGGCATTATTCACTAACTGCCTAGTATCGACTACGTTGCGTCAGCACTCTGTGTACCCTCCACCGCTGTGGCCTACCGCACGCCTGTTGCTCTGCGAGAGCTGTCCTTCCACAAAGCTGTCACAGCTGGCAGCTAAGACGCTAGAAGTTGGTACCCGTCTTCTCTATTCGATTTTTCTGCACACAAGAATTCAATAATAGCACACTGCTTGTAATGTGACTTGTATGTAGACGCCATTTTGACGCTTTACTACAGCTCTGCCATCTGCCAGAACCATTTGAAACTTCACCAGCGCACAGAACAAACATCAAACATGAAGCACCAACAAGGACATTTGTCTATGTATAATAATGGCTTTTTTTTTTTTAAAAAATGGGAAATTACTTATTGAACAACCCTTGTATTTCAACTGCTTCTCTACTGATGGAGTCCCAATGTGTGGAGAAGGATGAAAAGATCTTTGTCTCTCCATAACTGGTGCTAAATATAGCTTGTGTCAAGACAGTGTTAAACAACAGCACACTTTCTAGCTGACCTAACCTAGTGTGACATCTCTGTTCATCACATCATGGAGGGGAGAAGAGAGACTTTCATCCTCATGGAGTTCCCCATTTTCTTCTGGATTTTATTGAGGTTTAGTGTGCACTTGTTGAAATGCTAAGCAGATTTGAAATGCATTTCAACCAGTGTGAACTAAATCTCAAGAAAACCCCGATAAATCCCAAGAAAACTCAGAAAAAATGAACTCCACTAGGATGTTTTTTCAACCTAATGTTGTAGTGTGTCCTTTAAGATTGGCAGGCCATTCAAGAAACATCAAATAAAGTGTATCTTCCCCCCTCCAGTGTGACTGCAAACGATTCTGGGTTCTGTTAAAGACAACTTAGATCTAAGGAGAGCCGGAATAGACAAAATACTGTGCTAGTGTGGGAAACCACACAGTGACCAGAAGTGTTGCACTGTTACAGATAGATACGATGAATGTGGACAACACATCAGGTTAAGTTCGCCAGAAAAGTGTGCTATTGCTGAACACTATCTTGACATGGGATAGCATGAATTACGGGCCATGAACAATAATTTCATATGCCTCCGTGTACTAGGACTGCATCATTAAAGAAGTAGTTGAAATATGTTTAAATACCAACCTGTTTAACAGGGGCATGGGATTTCAACTTAGTAAGGCATCAAAACCAGCACTGGCAGTACTAAGGCATTGTCGGCCCCATATGAACAAATCCTACGAGTCAATACAGATGAGGAATCGAAGTCAGGACACTTGAACTAAGCACCAACAGCCTGCCCATGAATGTCCGGGCTGTGACTTGCAGCCATGATTTTCCTACACCACACATGCCATTTCCCTGGCAGGGGACCCTGGATGTCGATGTCATCTACGATTTCTCTACAATGACATTATAGCTCCACCACTTGGCAGTGACACTTTTCTAGCAAGCCAATGCAGCAGCATGTCAATAATTGTGAGCAGCTGTTTTGATGAAATATTGTGCAGTTTTCACATCATCCAATGCCGCACCCTTGAGCCACTGAAGCATTTATTACATGGGGTAAGCCTTACACAGCACAAAACTTTTGTTGTTGGGACTCATGCATAAGATTTTGTTTAGTTCATCAATATGGTTACAGACCTCCTACAAGGCTTTATCTCAAAAGTGAGAAATGTACCATTAATATAATGTCTACAAAAACCTGGTGTTATTAATCTGTTGTCCTTATTTTAGTGTTTCTTGCTCATGAAGGCAATAAAATGTGTGAAGTTAGATGTTGGTATCATTGTTGAAACCTGTACAGCAATGGAGATGTAGATTTGTGGACATACTTCCTGGGCGTGGCACAACTTGGAAATTTTTTTTATGGTGGCAATGAATTACTTACACAGCACACATGTCCCCTACTTTGGGAAACCAAAGTGGAATTTGTAGAGTCATATGAACGATGATAGTCCCACTGATGAGATGGCTGGTCGCAGCTATATCTGAAACTTCAATGCGCAAGAGGTATGGTGGGCCTGTGGTAAGACCATATCTATGCTGTGTGTGGTGCATCTCTTGTCCATCAGCTGCCTGCATGTAGTTGATGGTGTCATCCTTCTCTTCTGGTTGGAGCAAAAGCTGTCTCCTGATGCCTCCACTGTAAGGATGGAAACTGTACCCTTTGTAGTGGCTATGACATGGGGAATAGCGCAGGAACAACAGCTCAGAAGAGTTCAGCCCATCTATGTGGAAGCTTCAGCATTTCATTGTCTATGGATGGAGACCAATTTGCTGAGAACACAGCACCAGCTGTAGGTAAAAACCTAGATTTGTTGCCCATGTATGCATTTCCCAGATCAAACATATCCACAATGGTTGAAGTAGTTTGATGAGATGGGCTATTTCATGTGGTGGTGTTAACTATCTAGAAACCTTTGGGCCTCATGGCATCACATGTGAAGAGCAGCATCCTCACTTGGCATCTATCACAGTGTGATACTGGTTGCTGGAGTGTCAATGGTGGTGGTAGCTGCCTATTGCAGTTATGGGTCTTTTAGGGCGAAAGGGGGTTCAGGGCATTTTGAGATTCATGCATCCCTACACAATGGTGAACATCTACACATTCCAATGTCTGTAACTGGTGTCAAGAATTGCTGGCAACCAAACGTTTATACCCAACTGGGTTTTGTGTGTTTGGGGAGATGGGCAAAGCAGAAGTACAGTTATGGGTTGATGGCCATGACAAAATTCTGTTGTGCTCTCTTTGATAGGCATGATCCTCTATGTAGTCAGAAAGTTTTAACATGAGTCCAGCAGAGGATGACAAATCAAATACTTTTCAGCTGTCTAATTTCAAAAACTGTTATTTTATTTGGCTATCAGTTTCGCTGATTTACTACATCACCTTCAGGCCTCCTGACTGGCATGTAGGAAGACTCAAACCTTGGTTCTGATCAAAATATGGGCCAGCATTCAAATACTGGTATCTGCAGATTTCTGCTTGATACAGCAATCACTTCCATCATCAACTGATTGTGGCCGAAAGAGATTCAATGATAACTGTTTCTTACTTGGTGTAGGCATATAGGAAAACTTGATTAATAGTACTGTGAGAATATTTTCTAGAAAGAAGTCACTTTATTATCTACTATGTGACCTTGATAATTTTCTTTCTGTAAATTTGCTCTGAACAGCCTACTTTTATGTTTTTATATATTTTCCTTCTTAATTAATATTCACTGACTATCACAAATGATCAACAGCTGTTATACTGTACCCTTCTATTCTGACTGGGAATGTTACTGTGGGGAACAAACCAAAGCTGGACATCAATAACTCTCTAAGTGTTCTCGATTATAAAGAATGCAATTATGTCCCATTTATTCCTAGAAAGTTTCATTAACACCTCCCTCTAATTACTTAAGGAAGTTTAAAGCATTTACAGTTGCTGGCCTCTAGAAGGTGTAACAGTTAAATAATGAGGCAGTGTAAATCATGCAGGATGAGGCTGATATTGGAATGCTGCCGACATTGACACTTTCAGTGCTACAAACTAGTGTTTCACCTTTCTATAAGCTTCAGTTTGGTTTTGAGGCTTGGTTCTAGACGACACTGTTGTGTAGCAGTAGTGATATCAGTATTCCTTGTGAAATTAAAAATCGGCATTGAAATGTTTTCAAGTGTTGAAGAAGCTGTTTGGTGATAACACTTTTCGCTTGCATGAGTTTTTCGTTGGTACAAATGACTTTCTGAAGATCAGGGAAAGGTTGATGATGATGAATAATCTGACTGACCTGCGACTGCAAGAACTGAAATAAATGTTCAGAAAATTAAAAAAAAAATGTGTTGGGAAGGCCAGTCAATGTCGGAGTATTTAAATGATTGACGACATGGTTAACACTAACAAAGAGATAGTAGAGCAAATGTTGCATGACACAATAGACCCGAGAAAAGCTTGTCCAAAAACTGTCCTCAAAACCTCACTCAGAAACAAAAAGACAATAAAAAGAACACATGCTCTGATATGCAACAACTCACAGAACAATCAGACTCACTCACAAATGTTATCGTGTGTGAAGGAAAAATGGATTTTCCAGTTTGAGCTGTAAATAAAGAAGCCATCAATGCACAGGATCATCAAGAATGAAAAATGTGCGAATGAGGCAGTCAAAACTGATAGAATGCTGATCTTTTTTATGTATATCAACTTGAGTCTAGATCAGGGCTAGCGGTAGTCAGTGGTGTTCCACTATTGCTCATGGGTTGACAATGCATCAGTTTCACGTAGACAGTAGAATGATACTTTTTTGTAACCAATGAGAGTAGAGAGATGAATCAATGAACGTCTAGCACTGAAATAGTGGTTGAACACTTTTCTATTACATAATATGTCCACAGCTTGTGGCCTCGCAGTAGCGTTCTCGCTTCCCGAGCACGGGGTCCCGGGTTCGATTCCCGGCGGGGTCAGGGATTTTTCCTGCCTCAAGATGACTGTGTGTTGTTGTGTCATCTTCATCATCATCATTCATCCCCATTATGGTCGGAGGATGGCAAACCACCTCCACTAGGACCTTGCCTAGTAAGGCGGCGCGGGTCTCCCGCGTCGCCCCCCTATGCTCTGTAAAGAAGTATGGGACTCATCATCATCATCATCATCATCAATATAGATATTCTGAATCTTCCATGCAGTTTTAGCTTTTATAACAAAAAGTTTATTAAATATGGCAAAGTGCATCAAATATATATATATCTCTCTCTCTCTTTTTTTTTTTTTTTTTTTTTTTTTTTTTTTTTTTTTTTTTTTTTTTTTTTTGGGGGGGGGGGGAGGAGGCAGGGGGGTTTGTTCATGACCACAATCTAGCCTGAATTTCTATGACTCCAAATGATATACTATTACGTACAGCACAATTATAGAGTCTTTAATTTTCTGTAATGGGGTCATTCCATATCAATTCAACCAATTTGAGAAAATGTTCCAGCTGATAGTCTCAGATTTGGCTGAAATTTAGCACAACAATGCTACCAAGTGTGGAAGACTCATGTACAAAATTTTAAGTTCCCCGGCCAATTACAGAATTATGGCTTGTGAAAGAAGGTGGCGTGACCCGGAAATTGCAACCCACATCTGGCAATCTATATTCAGACCCAACTTCAGGTCTGCATCATCACTATTAGTTGCTAAATCATGTTAAAAAGAAACATAATCAAATACATCTCTGTCAACTTCCATTGTACACAAATGTTTTGCAATAACATGCTGAAATTTTGAGATATATATCATTATGGTCTACTTATGCAGTGTGTGAAATTTGGCTTGGATACTACTTGTCCTTTTTGTGCTACCACACTTCTAAAATCCATGTTTTTCAGGTAATTTTTCAAATTTTTGTATTTTCATGTGCATGTAACTCAGTTTTTGTGACTGATATGGGCATGATGAGTTCTGTGTGTGTTTAGGCCACATTAAGCTTACCACAAAAAAATTAATACTCTTTTTCAGTGAATTATATTTAGCATAGAGGGCACCTACAATATGTAACTTTTAATGTAGGCCTATTACATTTTAATCACATTTTGGAATTTTTTATTTTCCCTCAGAAATATGTTGTTGGTGTTTTGATTCATGGAGTGTGTTCTCTAAATGGATGTTACTGGGTTGTAAAAATTTCCCTGGACTGTGTGGAAGAGTTCCAGAGTTATTAAGATCTGAAGCTGGGTCCACATTCTTTCACAAGTCATAATTCTGGAACTAATTGGCAGGGGAAACTAATACTTTGTACACGAGTGTTCCACACATGGTAGAATTAGTGTACTGACTTTCAGTCAAATCTGAGACTATGAGCTGGAGCCCCTGGTTGAACCGACATGGAATGACCCAATACTGTTTCCTCGATAATTTAAAAGATTTAATATGCTGCAAGTAAACCTCCTCACAAGAAGAAATCAGAGGCACAAAAACAAAAGGGTACTAAAATCATCAATGGTTACAAAGATTTTCACAAAGTATTATGTAACCACATTTTGTTTTCTTATGGAAGCCACATCATGTTCTAGGGCTTTTTACACAAAAGTATTATCAATATTTATAATAAATTTTGGGACAAGACTGATATGCTAATGGACTTTCCGCCGTCATTTTCCTGACAATGACAACATGAATGATGCAAAACATATGTGGAAACTCTCAAAGAACGGAAACCTGAAAACTTTACACACATATCATAATCCTTTCATGTCTTCTTATTATGATCCTTTCTGCTCTACTGAACTCGTAATTTATTAGCATGTGGGACTTCTTTGGCTGTAAAACTTGTCCACTGACTCTATCACAGCTTGCATGACACAGTGAAGGAATATCAGGCTGACCTACACCTGAGCATCAGAACTGCACTAACCCAACTGAACAGAATAGATAACAACAGGTTGTAGCAAATGTACACAGTTCTAAGAGTGTAAACGTACACAATTATAAGTGCTAGCATTTGCGAGTTCATAGTTGTCTAGCTCCAGTCGCAATATTTTCTCCTTTTTAGAGTTCTTGGTTTAGTTTGCAGCCATAACCACGACAGTTATCTACTATTTTTCCGCGATCACGTACGTCTTTTCATTTTTTTCGCTGTTTTCTAAATTAGAAAATGAACAAATGTACCTACAGAAAATAAATAGGCCTACTTGGATTCTGAAATATTAAGCAGGTTAGTTAGTAAACAATACTCACATGGTTGTCAGAGCTGCAAAACTAACTTTACTCTGATTAGGCCCACTTAATCACGTTCTATGAATACTCTGACGAAAATACATATTTCAAAATCAAGGCGCACTTCGAAATTGTTTACATGCATTCATACACACAAAACAAGCGAAACACCCACAATCCTGTTCAAAGACGCTACTAATCGGTACGTACATCAGAGTTGTTAATGGGGGCGTGAAAGCACAGATGTTGAATGAAAGAATTGACGTTGAAGTGTTTTGATTATCAGATGGAGATCATATAGGAATTTATTTAGTTAATGTTTGCAGAAACATTTTTCAACGTATAAGCAGTCCTTCGTAAGTATTTGTGCTGCTCACAGTACTTATGAGAATTATTCTGAATTTGTAAACAATTCAGAGTGTACTGACAAGCATGTTGCAGAACAATTTTCATTTAAAAATGTCATTCGGTTGCCTTGCATTTGGCAATACGCAGACATTTCTGAGGAATAAATCTAACATGCATGGTGTGAAAACTTAGAGGAATATTTTCCAGCTACTACAATTCCATGAAGCATTTTGCAACCCTCCCACCCCCAAACACCCCTTTAATACCGTCACTACTTCCGAAACGAGACTACCGATACCTTAAGCGAGAAGCGGCATTTTGTCCGTGCTGCATTTTAATTTTTTTGTGCAGCTAATGCTCTGGAGACCTATTGTGCTTTTCTTGATCTTGTTTACAATGTTCTGCTTATATTAAACGTTCATCTTTATCTGTATATGAAGCTGTTTACCGCGTTTTTGGAAGCATATGAAATTATATACATACAAATCATCATCGTTTGTTTCCTGAAACTCCTAGACGGTAGTAGCGTAATTCGGCCCACTCTTTAAAATTGTATTTGTTTCTGAAAGTTGCACGTAGATTCATTTGATTACCCATCATTGTGGAGATGCTCAGCACAGAATTCTTACAATCGTTTACAAGGTTTTCTGAAGTCCACCTTATACATACTAATGGCAGATGAGGAGCGAATGTCTGAATAAAAATGTCACTCGGGAAAATGATGAAAACAGTAAAGACCAGTATTCAAAGCACCAAGTCTTATGCAAATTGCATAGGCCTACTGAGCATAAAAGCTCTGGATCTATAAAAATTGTGTGGCACTCACTGGAAGATTTGCTTATTGTGCACAGCTAATAAACACCACACTTATGCAAACTAGGCAGCAAGAAGCAAGATTCACACAATTAGTTTATTAGATTAGATTCAGTTTTCGTTCCATAAACCCAAAAAATGAGATGATTCTTGTGGGTGTGGAACATGTCAGAAAATGGCGTTTTGGTGAGTCTGTAATAGGCTGATTGGTTCTTGCAACTAAGTGGTATTAATTTAGCATACATGTCACCAAGTTACTGATACAGGATTTCTCCCTCCACCCCCCCCCCCCCCCCCCCACAAAAATAAATAAATAAATGGGAAAGCATACAAAATATATATCAAGCTAATATGCTCATCATCTTACACTTACTACTGAGTACAAAGTACTAGTGAAATTGAAAATAACAATGGCAGAAGACTTCTTAAGGCATCCACACACGAAACAAAATCAGTGTAAGTCTGATACATAGTCTATATAGAGAGCATTTAGGATATAGTTCTGTGTCACTGGTTACACTACACTATCAACTGGCATCATCACATTCTGTGTTGTCAGAGAATGAAATGAATTTTGGAATTTGTAAACAATGTGCCAATACAGTTGTGGCGTCGTCAGCATGGCAGAAATGTGAGCCTCAAGAAATGCCCAGTGGGTGACATAACTAATAATACAAAGCGTTTACCTAACAAAACTGATGAACTAACGGGACTGCCATAGGAATAGTGGATTTTTTGTGGGGAAACACAACTTGAAAACTATACAACAAACCAAAAACAAAAATGGAAGTAAGTAAGTAAATAATTCATATAATTCAAATAATATTTTAATATGGATCATTATTTGCATTAAACATATATTTGTGTAGTAAACAACACAATCTAAGCTGCACCCCCAACCATCTCAGTGTTTCCCCGTCTCCACAGGACAGCAAGAGTCGAGGAAAACCAAATGTGTGCATGTGGCATACACAGGTAAACAGTGCACATGGATGACATTTACAACTGAGACATTCAACCAAAAATATGGTAGACATGAGCCACATAACTTTCGAAGTAACTCTTCAGATAATACACCAGTGGATCGTATTGTTCACTAGATGCAAATTTTTTTTTTCAGTTTTAGTTTGATGCTGGTGTTTCATAATTTTGCCAATACTCTGCAAACTGTTGAATGTTAACATGCTTTTTAATTCTCTTTTAAACGTAATAGTTATGAAATTTGCTAAATTCTTTGAGACAAAGCAATGAATAAAAGATTTGATTGATATGACACACTTTTTTTTTTTTTTTTTTTTTTTTTATCTAATGCAGTTCTGTGCATTTTTCCTCAAAAAATCATCTTATGTTTCCTGTTTCACGTTACTGTTTAATACTATGACTTAATGAGGCTGTTTTTATTTTTTAAAATTTCCCTCCCCTATTGCCTTTGACAACACCCTTTTATGATTCCTACAACTCTCATCTGGAGTTGTAAGTTTGTTGTGCCATGCTTATGTTACTCCATGCCTTAACAAAATGTGTATGAAGAAATAATGTGAATGCTGCATTGTGTCTGTTTTGCATTCTTAACATGTAATAACTTTCACTTTGTTCTTTGTTCTGTATTCCTATCTCAATTGACTGTATGTCCATACTCATAAGAAATTTTTGTGAGAGGCCTCTCGAACTCTACAGTTTCCAAATTCCATTACTGGGTTACATTTGTCACTGATGCTTAAGTTAGCTAAAGCTCATCAGTAGGGTCGTATGAATAAAAAAGAATACTCTCTGCAGAAGATTCTCAGATGAAAAGAAAACTCTCTTAGAAAGTTCTCTGTTTCACATGAATGAAAAGTTCGAAGCATATTCTTTGATGAGGGAGCTCTTTCTCACTACCTTCCCTCCTTCTCGAGAAGGTTCTCACTCTGTGTTGTGTGCCACATCAGATACAAAGCACAAGCATTATCTTCCATTTAATTCAGCTCATTCCAACAGGTGAACTAATCAATGTGCGAACATGGAACTGGCATCAATGTGTTCTGGAAGAGCTCCACTATGATTAGATTTTAATTTTATGTATGGCAACAAATTATTAAGAATATTATGGACAGTTCACAAAAATGAATTTTCTGACAATGTTATTGATTTTTCAACATGTGGGGAACTTCTTTGCTACTGAAGTTAGGTGAACAAATTATACAAATGAAATCTTAAGAATACATCATGTTTTCATCTACTCCAAACTGGAACTCTATTTACCACAAGATGATTCTGGCTAAATATAACACACTATGGTCCATTCACTTGTGAAGTAGTTAGGTGGTTGCCCATGTGCTTTCATTACGAGAAACAGATCACTAGCTTTGTAATTAAGCATTACTAATTTTTTCTGATCCACCCACTTATTTCTAACATATCAAAAATAGTATGTATTCTGCCAGAAAACATATGTAATTTTGTTACTTAGCTACTTACAGCAGTAAACTAAGAACTCTAATCATGCCGCTGAATCAGACTGTGGTTCATTTCTGTGGTGATGCAGCGGGTTTCATTATGGGTATGTGCACCTTCCCTATACTGTCCCTACATGCTTGTTTCATTCCATGTCACTTGGCAATGTCGCGTCTAAATATTTAATCAACGTCACTGTGTAAAGCAGCACACTACTGATACTGTATTTGACATTACAGGATTATTTTTTGTGCTCATCTGCATTAACTTAGATTTTTCTACATTTAAAGCCAGGTGCCATTCATCACACAACCAGAAATATTGCGTAAGTCATCTTGTATATTCCTACAGCCAATGATGACACCTTCCATACATCACACCATCACCACCAAACAGCCATAAATTGCTGCTCATCCAGTCCATCAGGCCATTTATTTATATAGAGAATAAAAGGTGTCATAACACTTCTGTGGGGCACTGCTGACACCATTCTCTCTGATGAATGCTTGCCATTGAGAACAGCATACTGGATTCTATTGCTTAAGAAGTCTTTGAGCCACTCATGTATCTGGAAACCTATTGCATATTCTTGTACCTTCGCTAACAGTCTGCAGGTCAAATGCTTTCCTGAAATCTTTGGAATATGGAAGCTGCCTGTTGCCCATCATCCATGGTTTACAGGATATTGTCAGACAAGGGCAAACTGCATTATGTGTGAGCAATGAGTTCTAAATCTGTGCTGAATTGTGGACAGAAGGTCTTCCATTTCAAGGATATTTGTTATATGTGAACTAAGAATATGTTCAAGAAGTCCGGGCAAACTAATGTTATGTATATTGGTCTGTAATTTTGCTGGTCTGTTCTTTTACTGTTGTTAAATAAAGGAGACATTTGTACCTCTTTCCAGTCAGTTGGGGCCTTTGTGCTGGGTAAGAGATTCACAATAAATGATAGCCAAGTAAGGGACCAATGCCACTGAGTACTCTGTGTAAAACTGAATTGGGATTCCATCTGTACCTGTTGACTTATATGTTTTCAACTCTTTCAGTCGTTTCTCTATCCCATGGATATGTCCTCCTTACAGAAGTCTCTGTGATGGTACTACGATGGTATGTTTGTATGATCCTCCTGCATAAATAATTTCTTTAGTGTGCAATTTAAAACTCTGGCCTCCCTTCTGGTGTCTTCTATTGCCATACCAGGCTGGTCAACAAGTGACTGGGTGGAAACCTTTACCCAAGTAGCAATTTGACATAGGACCAGAATTTTCTTGGGTTCTTGGCAAGATCTTTTGCTAAGATATGACAGTGGTGGTCATTTGTGTGGTTTGCAAATCAGTCTTTTTACAAATGCATGAATTTGTACTAGCTTTTGCCTGTCATCTGCATGTTCTAACTTGAGATACCTGTGTTGGTGCCAACTGTCCAGGTAGCAAATGTTCTTTGACTTCATTCCAGATGCCACTATCATACAGGCTGCCATCTGGAATGCTGCCACTGCTGATTCTTTGATGACCACAACAGAGATGATGCCCTTTGTATAGCTGAAAATGGACTATGAGAATATTTATAATTTTGTTTGCACATGTTTGCCCTTTATGGGCTGTACACTTTTCAAGCTATTTGCTGTTGTTCATTTTGACTTTATGGCCATTATGAAGCAACCTACAAAACATATCAAACAGAGAAAGAATAAAACATGTAATTTGTATAACAAATATACATAAAAATGCACGAAATGGAAAGAGTCATCAATTTGATATAGGAGAAATGTACTACCTGCTAAGTTTCCTTTCAAATCTGACCCTCACAAAGACCACGTTAGATGAAGTCATGAAAACACTCACTTGAAGAATGAATGATGCAAGGTTGCATTTCTGCCTGTATATAGTATGGCCATTTGTGAGTTCAGTGTTGACCAGGGGAGGAACAACAATGATGCACAAGCATTTAACACATTTTACAAGATGTTTGTCAGCTCCCTTTCTGATATTAGGTTGTTCCCTTTCAAGCATGTGTTTTAAAAAGCGGTGTCTAGGCCAGTTTGCCATCTCAGAAAGATTATTTGTCAAAAAGCAGTGACATTTGGGAAGTAGACTGGAGTACTATCTCCCCATATGGTGACTAACACTTCTTCTTATGTCCGTGCACAATAGTAGTAATTAATTATAACTACAAGATGTGGTACAAGGTTTGTTTGTTTATTCATCCATCCAAGGATCATCTTAAAATGATGTAGGACTTGTCATCATTTTACAGTTAAAATAAATAGATCGAAAATATACACACACAGAGTATGTAAGTATGTAGCCTAAAGTTATCAACAGACACACACACAAAAAAGGCAGAAAACTTGCTATCTTTCTTGAGCTCTAAAAAAGACACACACACACACACACACCTAGGGTGATGTGGGAGTTGTGTCAGGTGGGTTTAATGGAAATGAAGAGAGGTCAAGGGCAGGAAGAGGGGTTGGGGTGGGTAGCTAGCAACCTGGAAGGAGGCAGCCAGCTTGCTGGGTAGGAATGCAGGAGGGAGGGGTGATGGGCACATGACCTAGGTATGTAATGCACAGGCGGTGTTGTCAGTGGTGAGCAGCACAACTGAAAGTGATGTGGAGGGGTGAATTGGGAGGGAGTATAGGACAGAGGAAGAAGAATCTGTTGGGTGGAGGGTGAGGGGGACAATCAGTTAGGGGGGTGCCATGTGGCTTAGGAGGGTGCCATGTGGGTGTCCATGGCTGTGCTGTGGATGCGAGGCAAGGTGTTCAGATTGTGAAGGTAGATGACTCATAAAAAGTTTGGCTTAGGAGGGTGCCATGTGGGTGTCCATGGCTGTGCTGTGGATCTGTGTATATATATGTTCACCCTGAGATTAGGGTGGTTCTGGGAGCAAAGGGTGTGTTGTAATGTGCCTCCCATCTGCACAGTTCAGGAAAGCTGGTGTTGAGGGAAGGATTGAGATGGCGTAGGCTGTAAAGCAGCCATTGAAATTGAGCATGTATTGCTCAGCTACATATTGTATCACTGGGTATCTATTTTGCTCTTTGCCATAGTTTACTTGTGGCCATTCATTCTGGTGGACAGCTGGTGTTGTCAAGATAACATAAAAAGCTGTGCAATGATTGCAGGGAAGTTGGTATGTGATGTGGCTGCTTTCACAGGTGGCCTGGCCACTGATGGGGTAGGACAAGACTGTGACAGGACTGGAGTAGAAGTTGCCAGGTGAGTGGATTTGGCAGATCTTGCACCTTGGTCTACCACAGGAGTATAATCCCTGGGATGGATTCTTTTGGTGTGGAATGGATTATAGCGGCTAAAATGCAGGTAATGTTTGCGGCTAATAGGTTTAATATGGATGTGGCTGGTACCATCGGAGAGTTGGAGGTTAGCATCAAGGAAGGTGGCATGTTGGGTTGAGGACGGTGATGTGGATGCGAGGCAAGGTGTTCAGATTGTGAAGGTAGATGACTCGTAAAAAGTTTGGCTTAGGAGGGTGCCATGTGGGTGTCCATGGCTGTGCTGTGGATCTGTGTATATATGTTCTCAAACCTTCACCGTCCACTGTTCCCCAGCAGCTCCGACACCCATGCGTCACATAACAAGTTCATGCACCTGCCATCACTCCTTCCTGCATTCCTAGCCAGCAAACGGATGCCTCTCTCAAGCCTCCTACCTCTGTGTTCCTCTACCAACCCCACCTGAAACAATCCCCACACAGTCCTAGTCTACCTGTTGAACTCACTCTTGGTATTTTGCACCCAGCTGGGGCACAGGGATGTGTGTGCATGCATGTATTTTGTGTGTGTGTGTGTGTGTGTGTGTGTGTGTGTGTGTGTGTGTGTGTGTGTTTGTTTGTTTGTTTGTTTGTTTGTTTGTATTGTATTGTAGCTTAAGAAAGGATACACTCCAAAAGCTACCAAGTAGCCTGTCTTTTTTGTGTGCGCCTGTTGACACCACAACGCTTCTGATTTTCCTTGAGGGGTTTCGTTTATTCCTGAAGTATTTACATTCTTCCTTAAGGTTCTTACAATGAATATGTAAATATGCTTGTGTGAGAAAAATTCAGGTGGTTAGTTATGGCTTTGGTTATGGGACCACCTTGGCATTCGCCTAAAAAGATTAAGGAAAACCACAGGGAACCAAAATCAGATGGCCAGACAGAGCAAACTCCATCCTCTTGTATATGAGGTCAGTATCATAACAACTGCACGCCGTATTTGGCTGGTCCCTATTGTACAATGTTCTTTAATATACACACAGTTTACTCCAGATAACTTTTAATATAAACAAATCTTTACTGTTAATCACTGCACACATAAACAACAGCCACTTTTGGCTCCTGAATGATGAACATGCTGTACTGGTCGTCACATTAACTCCAGTCTGTTTGGAAAACTGACCCTGGGCCTGTAAACATGCCACTGTGCTCGATATATGTCTTTGTGTCCTCCCCTCGGTTAATCTGAAAAATTGAGTCAGCATCCCCCATTATGAGTGAGATGTTGAACTCAGGAGAATGACAAGACATTACTATCATGCACTTTATACAATGAAGAGCCAAAGAAACTCGTACACCTATCTAACAACATGTAGGGCACCTGTAAGCATGCAGAAGTGCTGCGACATGACATGACATGGACTCAACTAATGTCTGAAGTAGTGCTGGAGGGAATCGACACCATGAAACCTGCAGGGCTGTTCATAAATCCATAAGAGTATGAGGGGGTGGAGATCTCTTCTGAACAGCATGTGGTAAGGCATCCCAGATATGCTCAATAATGTTCATGTCTGAGGAGTCTGGTGGCCAGCGGAAGTGTTTAAACTCAGAATTGTGTTCCTGTAGCCACTCTAGCAATGTGGGGTGTCACATTGTCCTGTTGGAATTGCTCAAGTCCATCGGAATGCACAATGGACATGAATGAATGCAGGTATCAGACAGATTTCTTACATACCTTACTTATGTGTCACATGTCAGAGTCGGATCTAGACATATCAGGGGTCCTATATCACTCCAACTTTCCCACACCATTACAGAGCCTCCACCAGGTTGAACAGTCCCCTGCTGACATGCAGGGTCCATGGATTTATGAAGTTGTCTCCATACTCGTACATGTCCATCCACTAAATACAATTTGAAAAGAGACTCGTCCCATCAGGCAAGATGTTTCCAATCATCAAGGCTCCAATGTCAGTGTTGATGGGCCCAGGCAAGGCGTAAATCTTTGTGTCATGGAGTCATCAAGGGTACATGAGTGGGCCTTTGGCTCCGAAAGCCCATATCGATGATGTTTCATTGAATTGTTTGCAAGCTGACATTTGTTGTTGGCTCAGCTTTGAAATCTGCAGCAATTTGTGGAAGGGTTGAAGGATTCTCTTCAGCCATCATTGGTGCCATTCGTGCAGGATCTTTTTTCTTCTTCAGCGATGTTGGATATTTGACGTTTTACCGGATTCCTGATATTCATGGTACAGTCTCGCTACCTTGGAGATGCTGCTTCCCATCGGTCATGCACCTACTATTGTTATAGTAGTATATTCAAACTCACTCAAATCTTGATAACCTGCCATTGTATCAGCAGTAATCGATCTAACAATTGCACCAGACACTTGTTGTCTTATATAGGTGGTGCTGACCACAGTGCTGTATTTTGCATGTTTACACTCTGTATTTGAATATGCATGCCTATGCCATTTTCTTTGGCACTTCAGTATATATCATGGCACATGATTTTCATGTAAAATCATTGTAATGTGACAAGAGGTTGTAGTTATCTCCTTTCATTATTAACCACTAGTTAGTCCTTAAAGCAGTATTTGAATGTGTAATGTGCTTTATGTACAAAGAATATTTTAGCTGTCTTTTTAAAACAGATATATTTTAGTATCATTTTCAACACATTGTGCAGTTTCTTGTACAGTTTTATTCAGTAATAGAAAATGCTGTTTTGAGATTTTTTGTTTTTCCTTGGTAATTGTAGGTCCAAACTGGCTCTTGTTCTATGATTATGGATAAAACTATTTGTGTAATACTTAGTAATGTTTTCACAGATAATACACTACAGACAAGTAGATATACCCACTTGGTGCAGTAAGGACACCCAGTTTTTTAACCATTTCTTTACAGTGAGCCTGACTACTACTTACAGTTATTATTCTTACCGTCCTCTTCTCCAATTTAAAAACTGTGTCTATGTTTTGTGCCTTTGACCCCCAGAATGGAATTCCATAGTTAAGAATTGCGTGTACTTAGGAACAGTATGTCACTACAAGATTGAACTGTTACAAACTCATGATGGAACCCTGGTAGCAAAACATACTGATGACATTCTTATTGCCAGCAACTTTATGTTTGTGTGTTCACCCCATGTTGACTGAGACTCAATATTCATCCCTAAGAATGTGGCATTTGTTACACAATCTGTTGATTTATCAGCTATGCTTCTTCTATCTTTATGCTGAAGTGCATTCTGTTTTCTTCCTTTATGTTCACTGTTAATGTATTACAGACTTCCCAATCATAAACATTCTTGAGGGTTCAATTTCCTTTCTCTTATGGAAGTTCAAAGTCATTGAGTTATATTAATAACAGAACTGAGCCAAATATGCTATTCTAAGGAACAAGATGAGTAAACTATCTCTACCTTTTGCATTCTGTTTTGCAGGTAGGAGTAGAGGCACACATTTGTTATTCCTCTCATACCTAATACTTCTAGCTTGTTTGATATACTTTCATGGTCAACTGTGTTAAAAGCCTTGGACAAGTCCAAGAGTATGATTGTAACACAGCCATTGTTGTCAAGAGCTCAGAGTAATTCTTTTGTGAACTCTGTCATGGTTGATATTGTACTTCTCCTGCTTCGAAAACCAAACTGTGTTTCCTTAAAAAGGTTAAACTTTATACATGTTACTCTTATTGATTCAATTATTTTTGAGGATGCAGAAAGTAGTGAAACTGACCTGTAATTTTGAATACTCTCTCTGTATTACCTTTCTTTAGTAAGAGCAAAACTTGTGTTAGCTTTAGATACTCTGGAAAAATACCTGAACTGTAGGACTTTACTTGTGTGGTGAACAGGAGCCCCTAAGCTATTGCAGCACACATGTCATTTCTTGTAAAATTCTCAGATGTCCAACTGGATCACATCATAATTACACTGTGATATTTTGGCAAACAGAGTCAGTTGCCATCTTCAAGTGGTCCCCAGTGATTGCTGCTCCACTCCAGTTGAGCAACATGAGCAGTGCAGCAGTCATCAGGGAGTGCCTGAAGATGGCAATGAATCTGTTTGCTGAAATATTCTGGAGTTATCATGACATGACCCAGCTAGACAAATTAGAAATAGACTGGGAGATCACCTCTTTTCTTTCTTGTGCTGCAGCCTTTCATCTCTGACTGTCTTTAATACTCCTCCTCTTCCATGACAGCAGCCTGTGATGTTGACTCAGCCATTTCCCTAGGTTCAGCTTACTTTTGTTGAATCTTCATTCATTTCCCTTACATCACTTTTTGGCTCAAGTAATTTTGGTCCCTTTCTGTGTTTGACCTCCATTTCAGATTTGTGAGCTGTCTGGGGAAGAATGCCCTACATAGTGGCTACTGCATACTGTTGGTGACCCCCTGTGCCCCATAACTGTGTAAACTCATGTATGTACTTATAAGCCACTGGGGTATTCAATCAAACTTGGTTGGGTTGTTATGCAGAGTCCACACAGGATATGTTGGCCGATAAGCACTGACCAGTTTTCGTCCAAAGTGCTGCCTGAGTTCATTCATGTGTTCGGAAGGGGAGTCCGACAAGTGTTTGCCACCTTTCGGCCAGTTGGTGATGACAGAATTGAGGTGCCCATCCAGTAGTTTTTCTCAAAGGTTTTTTCAGAAACTATACAGTAAAAATTTTCATTTTTGCATTACTTATTGCTATACATTTTAGGTTCATGGTGATGTGCCCACCATTTCTATAATGGTTATAGTTATTGTGATATTTATGTGGAAGTAAGACACTGCGCGAAATTCGGAAAAGTTTGCAATGGAAAATAGAGGTCACTATGATTTTGCATTTGGTGTGTATTAGATAATATGTTGCATTGTATGAAATTTAGCTAACATACTGAATTTTACTTTAGACTTGGCTAAACATGTCTGTCACCAATCTTGAGAAAATTGATCTGATGCAGCACACACTTTTTCGATCACGCTGCGCCAGCAATAAAGACAGAGTGAAATATCCACAATGTTCCTAATATTTCATAAACAGTTTCAGATATCAAAGTGAGATTTTGGCAAATGATAGCATGCAAAGAGGACAGTATTTTGCCACATCATTATTATGCAAAACTTCATTATCTGCCTTGTTATTCCACTAACTACAGACTTTTTCAATGAAAGAAATACTCATCAATAGCTGGTGAAACAAGAAACTCTGTAGGTTGTAGAACAACATAAGTGATGACGTTGCACATTTTTTTTTTTGTACTGAGGATGTGCTTTTTCAAAAGCTACTGACCTTACTTTTCCTCACTTACTCACTTAATAAATCACAGTTTCAGAATTTTCTCACAATTGTGTCTGCACAACATGTTACCGAGGTGAGACTGTATACACTCCACCCTGTTTTGGAAAAGCAGCAAATTTTAACACAGCAACCAGATAAATGTATAGGTTTTACTCAAAATTAACCACTGATGACATTTCTTTGGAAGTTACAAATGGTTAACAACGTTACTGCTTTCCCTACCCTGGCTACCCCATGGCAAGAGGGACAAGCCAAACAACTGAGAATGAAACAATTTACTCAGTACTTGGTGTATACTAGAACAGATGGAGATACTTTTATGGTGATGGAATCATTCGTTTTTGTGGAAGATAATTTTGGAGAAGCTGAGTCATTAGGAAAAATGCGCAATAGATCACTGTTGATTAAGGCCTCCTCTGCTGCATAATCTCAAGCTCTTCAAATATATTAATGATTAGATGACATACCATTAACTATGGCCCCACATAAAACTTTGAATCTGGTGCAAGGAGTTACCTTTCTCCGAGACCTTACACTTCAGGCAGATGACAAGCTACAAACTAATCTTGAATGCTGAGGTGTATATTTCATCCAACATGTACAAAAAACTCCCAAGGATAAACAAACATATACAGGTGCTTAGTTAAATTTATGATGTACATGTATGATGTGAAACCTTATGTTCTGCTGCCCATGAATTGTTTCCAATGTTGATGCTTTGGTCATATGTTGTCCCTCTGCATGGCAGATCCAAAATGTGGAAACTGTAGGCAATCACTCCATGAAGCTCGTCCTTGAGAAAACCACCTTTATGTGTCATTTGTGCTAAGCACCATCGTGCACATTCACCGGGTTGTCCAGTATTTAAAATGATCTTTTGACCACATGTCATGTATTGAGGAAGAAACAAATATGAATGCCTGCGTCCTATCAACATGATGACTAATTATGGAAAAGTCACTGCTTTCAGCACCTCAATTGTTTCCAAACCAATCCTATCAACACCTTTCACTCTTGTGGTTCCTGAAACACCATCTTTGGAAACCACCTCCCACACCTAGATGGAGAAGCAGCTTCCTCCTCTCCATCTATTAGTTAAAGGGCTCACTCTTGGGACACCTCTCCCTGGAAACCCACAGGTCAGAGGGCTGACCCCACCCAATGACTGAAAGAGCCAAGACCTCTAGGTCCAAGGGTGGCCCGCTCTTCATCCATCCCCATGCCTGAAGCACATAGGTCCTCACAAGAATCTCAGTCAGCAAAATCTGCAAAACAGGAGAAGGAGCAGGATGAGGATGAGGAGGAGAATAATAAGAATAATTGGAAGGAGGCTTTTCTGGAGATGTTGGAGGCACCATATCACACCACATCATTGTAATCTGAGACAATGTTCATTGATGTTATCCTGCAGGCAAAAATGATAGAAAGTGGTTCTGGGACATGACCAGTCATTGTGTCCCCTTCACACCTAACTAGGACACCCTCAACATGATGTCCAATGGAACAGTAATGGATACTACTGTCACATGCTGTAACTGAATAAGTAATCTCCACTTATTCTGCAGTTCGCAATCTGTTGGTATTGCACTGGCCCCAGTAGTAATTTTTAGGTTTGTTTGCACATATGTCGTCAGTGGGTGCATTCCTCTCTCTACCATGTTGTAAACAATAGTGATGTGAGTGCAAAATATCCCAGTGAACACCATTTGTAATATTTAGGTACCTTCAGGTGGGGTACTTACTTCCTTTGAGATGACCACCTTAATACCCTACTTGGATATTTCAGTGTGCAGGGAAGTAACACTTCATCTAGTAGGGGCCTTTTGATTGACCAGCTCCTTTCCAAACTTGATCTGTGCCTCCTCAATGATGGTACTCCATCATGTTTCAGTGGTGTTCATGGCAGCTTTTTGGCTATTGACCTAATGATCTCTTAGCCTAATCTCTTAGCTTCACTACATCGGACACTCCACAGTGATCTGTGTGGCAGTGACACATCTACATCTTCATACATACTCTGTAGGCCACCATATGATGTGTGGCAGAGGATGCCCTGAACAACTACTAGTCATTTACTTTCATGTTCCACTCATAAATAGAGTGGAGAAAAAACAATTGTCTGTATTCCTCTGTATGAGCCCTGATTTCTCATATGTTCATAGTACTTACATGAAATGTATGTTGGCAGCAGTAAAATCGTTCAGCAGTCAGATTCAAATGTTGGTTCTCTAAATTCTCTCAGTAGCTTTCCCCAAAAAGAGCATCACCTTCCCTCCAGGGATTCCCATTTCAGTTCCCGAAGCACCTCCATGATATTTGCATATTGTTTGAACCTACCAGTAACAAATCTAGCAGCCCGCCTCTGAATTGCTTTAATGTGTTCTTCTAATCTGATGTGTTGCGGATCCCAAATGCTGAGGCAATACTCAAGAATGGGTCACATTACCATTCTATATGCCATCTCCTTATAGATGAACTACACTTTCTTAAAATTGTTCCTACTACCAACCTAATGTGCTCATTCCATTTGGTATTGCTTTGCACTGTTACGCCTGGATATTTAATCAACGTGATTGTGTCAGGCTGCACCCTACTTATACTGTATTCAAATGTTACAGGATCATTTCTCTTACTCATCCACATTAACTTACATTTTTCTACATTTAGAGTAAGCTGCCATTCATCACACAACTAGAAATATTGCCTAAGTCCTCTTGTATACTCCTACAGTCACTCAATGATGACACCTTCCCGCACACCACAGCATTACCATCAAACTACCATAAATTGCTGCTCACCGTGTCCATCAAGTCATTTATTTGTATAGAGAATAAAAATGGTCCTATCAGACTTCATGGGACACTTCTGATGATACTCTTGTCTCTGATGAATACTCACTGTTGAGGACAATGTCCTGGGTTCTGTTACTTAAAAAGTCTTCAAGACACACACATATCTGAGAATCTAACCCATATGCTTTGACCATCATGAACAGTCTGCAGTTGGGCATTGTGTCAAGCATCTATGAATGTGGAGTCTGCCTGTTGCCCTCCATACATAGTTTGTAGGATATCATGTGAGAAAAAGGCAAGCTGAGTTTTCTGTGAGTGATGCTTTCCTGGTGATCCTCTCACTTCCTTGTCACCGCATGATGGACCAGTTACCACAATGGGCTCTTCGAAGAGCCAACTGGCATTTGTATACCTCTGCTGTCACATTCACCCCTTTTTTTTATCAGAGTGCATCAACTAGGTTGTGGGAGACATCTTTGACGCAGTCATCCGTGTCACTGGGGCTACTACTCATCTTTCTACAGGGACACTTCACTGCCGGCCAATCCCATGGTGGACAAAAGACATTGCAACAGCTATTCAGAATTGTTGTACATCCCTATGTCATCTCGAGCAGTATCCTTCACATGTCGTCCCCCTCACTTTTAAGCAACTCCATGCTAAACCTCACTATCTTATTAAGTGCAGTAGGGAGGAATATTGGGAGCACTATGTCTCCTCCTCAGGAATTTATGCCTCTTCCTCCCAGGTGTGGGGCAAGTTCCATGGTATTCTCGGCCACCAAAGATCAACAGCTATTCCGTATCTCGTCTTTCAAGGTTGTCTATGTACTTATGTGTTGGTTCTTACTGAACGCCTTATGATCCCTTTTGTGACAGCATTGACATCATCTTCTTAATTGGCTACCTTTCTGATGCAGAAACAAGTTGACGACATCCTCCTATGGTTCAGCTGCCACCAAGACAAATTATATAATGAAAATTTCAGTGGCAGAGAACAGCTTCATGCTGTTGCTTCAACTCAAAGTATGGCACCAGGCTCTGATTCAATTCATAAATAGATGATCCAACATCTGAATGTTACTCAAAGGTTATGTCTATGCAGAGTCTTCAACAATATTTAAATTTAACGGAGCTAAACTTCTAACTGTTGTTATTTATAGATCCCCAGACTCCGATTTTACAACATTTTTGCTAAAGCTAGAGGAGGTTCTTGGTTCACTTTATAGGAAATACAAAAAGTTAGTTATATGTGGTGACTTCAATATTAATTGTATAAGTGATTGTGCAAGGAAGAGGATGCTGGTAGACCTCTTTAATTCATATAATCTTATGCAAACTGTATTCTTTCCAACGAGAGTGCAAGGAAACAGTAGAACAACCATAGACAATATTTTTGTTCATTCCTCATTACTAGAAGGGCATTCTGTTAGCATAAAGGTGAATGGCCTTTCAGATCGTGATGCACAAATTTTAACTTTAAAAGATTTTTGTGCTGCAACACGTGTTAAATATAGTCATCAGCTGTTCAGGAAAGCTGATCCAGTTGCTGTAGAGACCTTTGTAAACCTTATAAAGGAACAAGAGTGGCAAGATGTTTATAGCGCTGATACAGTAGATGATAAATATAATGCTTTTCTCAAGACTTTTATCATGCTCTTTGAAAGTTGCTTTCCGTTAGAACGTTTAAAACAGGATACTAGCACAAACAGGCAGCCTGGGTGGCTGAGTAGAGGGATAAGAATATCTTGTAGAACAAAGTGGCAATTATATCAAAACGTTAGAAACAGTCAAAATCTAAATGCAGCAGTCCATTACAAACAGTATTGTAAGGTGCTTAAAAATGTTGTTAGGAAGGCAAAAAGTATGTGGTATGCAGATAGAATAGCTAAGTCTCAGGATTAAATTAAAACCATATGGTCAGTCGTAAAGGAAGTGGCTGGTCTGCAGAGACAGGTCGAGGATATAGAATCAGTGCTTAGTGGGAATGTCCGTGTTACTGATAAGTCGCATATATGTACAGTTTTTAATAATCACTTTCTGAATATAGCAGGTGAACTAAATAGAAACCTAGTCCCAACAGGGAATCATATAGCGCTCTTAGAAAAAAGTGTTCCGAGACTGTTACCTGAAATGCTCCTTCATGATACTGACAAGAGGGAGATTGAGTTAATAATTAAATCACTAAAGACCAAGAACTCTCATGGATATGACGGGGTACCTAGCAGAATACTGAAGTATTGTTCTATGTATGTTAGCCCAGTTCTCAGCCATATCTGTAACTTTTCCTTCAGGAGTGGTCGGTTTCCTGATCAATTAAAGTACTCGGTAGTGAAGCCACTTTATAAAAAGGGAGACATTGATAATGTTGACAATTTTAGACCTATTTCTATGCCATCGGTGTTTGCTAAAGTTATCGAGAAGGTTGTATATACAAGGTTACTGGAGCATTTAAATTCACATAATTTGCCGTCAAATGTTCAGTTTGGTTGTATAAATGGTTTAACAACTGAAAATGCTATATTCTCTTTTCTCTGTGAGGTTTTGGACGGATTAAATAAAAGGTTGCGAACGCTAGGTGTTTTATTTGATTTAACAAAGGCTTTTGACTGTGTTGACCACAAAATATTACTGCAGAAGTTGGACCATTATGGAGTAAGGGGAGTAGCTTACAATTGGTTCGCTTCTTACTTTAAGAACAGAAAGCAGAGGGTAATTCTCCGCAATATTGAGAGTGGTAGTGATGTTCAGTCCCAATGGGGCACTGTTAAGTGGGGCGTTCCCCAAGGGACGGTGCTGGGGCCGCTGCTGTTTCTTATTTATATAAATGATATGCCTTCTAGTATTACAGGTGATTCAAAAATATTTCTGTTTGCTGATGACACCAGCTTGATAGTGAAGGATCTTGTGTGTAATATTGAAACAGTAACAAATAATGTAGTTCATGAAATAAGTTCATGGCTTGTGGAAAACAATTTGATGCTAAAACACAGTAAGACTCAGTTTTTACAGTTTCTAACTCAGAATTCAACAAGAACCGATATTTTGATCAGACAGAATAGGCATATTATAAGCAAGACGGAACAATTCAAGTTCCTAGGCGTTTGGATAGATAGTAAGCTGTTGTGGAAAACCCATGTCCAGGATCTTGTTCAGAAGCTAAATGCTGCTTTATTTACCATTAGCACAGTATCTGAAATAAGTGACACTTCAACACGAAAAGTAGTCTACTTCGCATATTTTCATACGCTTATGTCGTATGGTATTATTTTTTGGGGTACTTCTTCTGATTCAAAAAGGGTATTTTTGGCTCAAAAACGGGCTGTTCGAGCTATATGTGGTGTAAGTTCGAGAACCTCTTGTCGACCCCTATTCAAAAATCTGGGAATTCTGACATTGCCCTCACAGTATATATTTTCTTTAATGTCGTGTGTTGTTAGCAATATTAGCCTATTTCCAAGAGTTAGCAGCTTTCACTCAGTTAATACTAGGCAGAAATCAAATCTGCATGTAGAATGCACTTCCTTGACTCTTGTGCAGAAAGGAGTGCAGTATTCTGCTGCATCCATTTTCAATAAGCCACCACAAGAACTCAAAAATCTTAGCAGTAGCCCAAACTCTTTTAAGTCTAAACTGAAGAGTTTCCTCATGGCTCACTCCTTCTACTCTGTCGAGGAGCTCCTGGAAGAGCTAAAAAATTAAGCAAATTCCAGTGTTACATTGTTGATTTTCTTCATTTAAACTTACGACTTGTCACCTGAATATGTTTTTTTATATTTCATTTTATCTGTTTCTAATATCGTGTTATAATTTCATGTATTGACTCGTTCCATGACCATGGAGACTTCTCCTTAATTTGGTCCCACGGAACAATAAATAAATAAATAAATAAATAGAAAAAAAAAATTAACTTGAAGTTCTCATCCCTTCACAATGGCAAGATAGTATCATTGTTGCAGTCCTTAAGACAGGCAAATCACTATGTCTTTTGACAGCTACTGACTGATTAGTCTCACCTACAAGCTCCACAAACTGCTTGAAAGGATGGTTGCCTACAGATTGTGCTGGGTTCTTGAATCTTGGGCCCTTTTGTACCCGTACCAGCATGGCTTATGGGAGGGATGATCTACAACAAAATGTAGATGAGTAGCAAGAAGATCCTGTAATGTTCAAATACAGCATTAATAATGAGCTGCTTGACACAGCTGCATCAATTAAATATCTAGGCTTAATGTTGCAAAGTGGTACAAAATGGAACAAGTGTATAAAGACGGTAGTTGGGAAACCGAATAGCCGACTCTGGTTTATTGGGAGAATTTTAGGAAAGCATATCTCATTTATAAAAGAAACAGCTTATAAAACACTAGTGTGACCAATACTTGAGCACTGCTTGAGTTTGTATGGTCCCCACCAGCTCAGGTTAAAGGAACACATCGAAGCACTCTAGAGGTGCGGTGCTTGATTTGATACTGGTATGTTCAATCAGCGTGCAAGTATTATGGTGATGCTATGTGAACTCAAATGGGAGTTGCTGTGGAAAGTTAAGTACAGTTTCAGGATGTATAACTGGAGGCTCAGACATTTTTGGGGGGGGGGGGGGGGGGAGTGCTCATAAATAATCGGTAGAAAAGTGCACATTAATTTCAGCAGAACTAGTATGCTTTCACACATGGTATACCTTTTACATGATAGGAAAAAGCTCTAACTAGACTGTGGCAGTAGATGATGAGTGACTGTATAGGACAGGTCTTGCATGTGGGTCATCCATAGGAGAATTGCTCATGGTGGAGATTGGAAGCAGGATTAGCATAGGGATGTTATGTTTGTTGAATTGGTGATAGAATACTATTTTAGATGAGGGTGTGGTTTTGGGTTGGAGATTCCTTACCTCAGAACAAATGAATGTTAGTTGAAGTGCTGGAAAAAAGGATAGGTTGATTCTTTGATATGCTAACTAACCTTCTGCAAACACAGACCATTCATTATTGAATGAAGAAGAGCGGAGGTATTTGTAGGTGGCTGGAAGATTTCTTTAATATAGTGTTTTTTGTAGGATTGTGTCTAATTTAGGTGAAATGTTGCCCATATATGGGAAGAACATCCTGGATTTGATCAGCTACTTCTCCCGATTACCGTTTGAATGGTCAACTCAATTTACTCATTGTTAGAGCTGTATTAACCTGATCTGGAGAATATCCATTGTCAGTGAACACAGATATCCAGCTCTTTTGCAAAGCTACCTTTATTAGGGACAACAAATGCCTGCTGTACCAGTATTTGAAGGATGCCCATAGTTTGTGAAGGGTGGTGGCAGTGAGACACCTGCAAATATAGGTCTGTGTGTGTTGGCTTATGGTACTTGGAATGTCCCAATGACCCATTATTTTTCCGATTGACTAAGACATATAGAAATCGTAGATCACTACCTTTCTCCACTTCCTTAGTAAACTGAATATTCCCTGGATGGAATTTAGATATTGTAAAAATTATAACAGCTCTTCTTCACTGTGGAGAGGACATACAAGTTAGTGAAACTCAAACCAAAAGTCTTCAGACAGTATGTAGATGATACTTTTGTGGTATGGTACCACAGTGAACAAGAGGTGTTACAGTATTCTCTACATCAGGTTAGGACAGCTTTAATGAGGAGTAAAAATGATCACTCACTAGATAAAGAAGACAGAGAGCTATTCAAATCCAAGATGTTTCTCTCAGATGTGGATAGAATCCTAAAGAAGCATTATGTTAAAGTAATCTTCAGGCCATCATTAAATAGCTGTACTCTTCACGGCTCTGTAAAGAATGATCTGGATTTGTTTTTTGGACCACCTGTTTCAATACTAGTGATCTTCGAAATTGGACCAATTTTACATGTTCATGAAAAATTTTCATTTTAACCTCTGTTTTTTGGTAATATTGTTGAAACTAACCCATCTATCAATAATGTCATTCATAAAAAAGATAGGGTGAGATAAATTCTGCATTCGATGAAACAAAAAGTGAGCTTATTGGACCACCCATTTGTGTGCAGCTCCTCATTAAAGTTGGACCATTTCTCATCATCAGTGAAGACAATTTCAAACGTAGTTCTTTAGTAGTTCTTATGTACACTCTTTTAAATACAGAACTATAGCAACCCATTGTCTTGTACTTATTTAATATAGTAATAGAATAAAATATTAAAATTCTTTAAAATTTGAAAAATAATATTAAAAAAAGTTTTTCATATATTGAGGGTTAAGAACTGAGACCTCATATCTGACAGATATCAGAAAAAGTCCTGGCTCAAAAAAACTTGTAAGTGAAAAAAAATATATGTTATAACAAAATGATGCAAAAAAGACAATGTACAACCTAATAATAATAAATGATTATGCTCCAAATAAAAAAATCAAAGCAATCAAAATTTTTATTAAAAGTTATGTTTTTGTAGCTCCCCTGTAAAATTTGTCTTTTGTCAGATACGTGGTCTCCGTTCTTAACCCTTGATATGATATAGTGATACCCATTCAACTGATATGAAGGAGGCAGGAAGAGAGAGATGCTCCTTGAAATTAAGTAGTGGTTATTATATTTCGTAATTACAAAATATTACATAAATGTATGAGATGGAAAAGGTAAAAATAGGTATGTACACAAATTTCAAATAAATTGACATTTGACTGTCATTGCACCACCGGCTCCTCAAAGCCCGTAATTTCAGAGTCCGACACCCAATCACTCAGCTCCTCAAAGTCAGTAATTTTCATCACCTCATATATACAGTCCAGGTCTTCATCAACATCTGGTTCATCAGTTTCATCTGGTTGGATGGAGTTAGTGCATGAGTTCCCCTTGCAGTTGACACAAATTAATGAGCACTTAATACCAGCCTTCCGACACCCACAACTACCTGCACAGCCCTCATTGCATTTGCAGGAAATTGTTGAGAGAAGAGACTGTGGAGCTGGTTCTTTGAGGTAGGAACGGGGCCAAGACCAAACTCTGAAGCCTGCCATCCCCAGAGGAGCAGATCCATCTGATGTCCTATTCACATTTGTACTTGTAAGCAGGTCCTCAAGCAAAGATGGCAAGCTGCTGCCAACATTGGTGGTAGGGATGCTAGGGTGAATCTGGATTTCACAATCGCTTTGGAAAACAGGTCGAATCACAATTTGTCTAAAGTGTCTCCTGCCGTACCTCCATAGAGGGTTGTTAAAAATCAGAGGTCAGCTTCGACAATAGCTTCAGCTTAAGTGTCATGCTCTAAGAAAGGTTTGATATCTTCCAGAACACATTTATTTTTGACCAGTAGATTGACCACCGTCTTCTTGCCCTGACCGAAGAGTGCTGAAGTTGTCACATCCACTTATGGTATGGAGAAATATGAGTGCCCTTCTGATGTTGTTTGCCAGTTTGAAACTGCTGGAACCAAATACTTTTGATGAGGTCTTTCCTCTTCCAGGTTTCAAGAAATATATATTTGCTGATGGTGTGGCTAGGGCATTGAGCATGATGAGAAGGTCCGTATCCTCATCAACAACCACAACCTTCTCATGTTCCTGTGATACCTCAAGCACTGTGGCAACAATTAGGTGGTCTGCGTCTTCATTAGCTTGCTCTACTGAAAAGCCTTCATCTTCAAGCCTCAAAATAAGCAAGCTAATGAGACGTGCTTTATTTCTGTCATTGCAAAGGAATTGCTCCTGAGTCATAGTCACCATCATTAACTTGGTAAAGATGACCTCAGGAGTAGTGTGTCTTTTGCTTCGGCGGAGGTGCTCAGCATATTTGATGCTCTTGGTGGGCAGATCTACTGGGTAGCCATCGAACACCACACTTGTCGCACTTCCGCTGTAGTGTCATTTTAAATATTCAATGTATTTGGTTAGCATTAACTGGAATGTTTCACCATTCTTCCATACAACCCAGTGGAGAAGAAATCCACCATCAATGACAAATGCTGCTTCTTCCAGGTTTACATCATTCAGTGGTGTGAACAAGTCATATAACACTAACTTGGGAGTCTTCCTCATTCCAGATGCATCGAAGAGAAAGAGGTGCCAGCTCATATCGTAAGAATTCTTTAAGCTGTTCGTCAGATTTTTTGAGAAGTGCTATCCGGTCGAATATGGTTTCTGGGTTCACTGGTACATCCTCCCCATAAATGGTCACTAGAGAGCAATAAACTGTGTCACCTATTGGACTGACGCAGGATGCTGCCCCTGGTAACTGCACACTCACATTATGCACAATATTCTAGTAAAGCAAAAGATGCTCTTCCAAGTGGTGCATTTTAAATTAAAATCAGAGGTGACCTATATAAATATATTTGCCTCCAAATTTGGTCAAATGTAGGGTTCTGATTTTTTGAAGGTAACTTTCTGGATGATTACCTTAGGAATTACAAAAATACACTTTTGTCATTATTATACTGGCTTGCCAGGCAGAAGATATATACAAAGGCAGAATAACAAGGTGCAAAAAGGCTTTGCTGTTTAATAAGGGATTGCCAAAGTTGACCTTAAATTTCTTGCTACGGAATTAACCCCTGACTTTGAACAGTTTTTTAATTTTTTTTCAATCTTTACTCATGATAATGTTATTTTTGAGTTCTCTGCATAAAACTGATCTAGAGACCTAGATTTGTAAATGTGAAGTTCCTTACGTGGTTAGCAATGAAAGTACAAACTTAGCCGTACAGAAACGGGTGGTTCGTTTCACTTTTGGTCTCATCAAATGCAGAATTTATTCCTCTACACCATTTGTATGAACGACATTATTGATAGATGTGTTAGTTTCAACAATATTACCAAGAAACAGAGGTTAAAACAAAAATTTTTCATGAACGTGTGAAATTGGTTCAATGTTGAAGAGAACTAATATGGAAACGAGAGGTCCAAAAAATATGAAGATAGTCTCATTCAATGCAGAATTTTATGCCCTACAATTTTTAATTCCACTGTGTTTTCAATATTGTGAGTCATTTACGAGATATAATCACAAAACCAAAAAAATACCCCTTTTTTGGGTACATTTTTGCCCCCCCCCCCCCCCCACCACTTTTCCACAACTCTGTCGAGGGGGGGGGGGGGAATCTAGGATAGCCATATTGGGCCACAAATGAAGCCATTAAAACAATAAAACCTTTTGTAGCAATTATTTCTGATTTGTCTAATTTTTGGGTTTACCCCTACTGGACTTATATCTGTCATCTGGCTGCAAGCCTGAAATCTGATGAAATAGACATATCACATGTTGAGCTCCTTTTAAGTACGTTGCTGTTATGAAAATTTATAACTTGTCATGTTTTTCATGAAAATCTCATATGTTGGATTATGGCAAGTTATTTGTCTGACTAACAATACAGTATTGTTTCAAATTCTGCTACAAAAACTTGAAACTTTTGAATATTCTTTGCACTATAATACTTATAAACCTACTATTTATATTTACTACATGTTACACAAAAACGTTTCAGTGTGTCTCTGAAGTAAAAATTACAGTGCACTTTTTTTTTCTTTTTTTTTTTTTTTTTGGGAGGGGGGGGGGGTGGTCGGTTTTCAACTCTCTAGTAGTTCCCATTTAGTAGAATTTGGAAGACTCTGGGCATGTAATGTTTCTTCTTTGGTCAGTGTCACCTATAAGATGAACAGTGTTGAAGTTTAGTAGAAATAACGCATATCTGTATATATGGTTACTGAAGATGTCAGTACGTTTACAGTACATGAAACATTTAAGTTCTTATTATCTCTGTGCGTCGGTTTTATCCTCGTAGATGGTATGTACAAAGGACAGTGTAAGTCTCATTTAATTTGTGGTTGCTCTGCTTGAGGGAGGTGGAGCTATCACTATATCTTCCCCCAACCCCTCCCCATCTCTCAACCTTTCTCTTTCCATATGTGGGATCATCTTCCCTTCCTTCTCTTTTAAAACTGAAAATGCATGTGCCGCATTGATGGCCATTTACCTATACTTTTTTAAATGGTGAGAGGACCTGTGTGAGTGGGAAGGGTGACACTTTTGTTTTGGTTTCCATAAGACATTCTTATTATCAAGGGCATACCTAGGGTCTGAACTACAGGGGGGGGGGGGGGCAGGTCATACTAGTCTCAGGAAACAAGGACTCGAGACAACATACAGCACTTCTTATTAAATAAAACAGTAAACCAGTGAAAAACGGCTTTTAATAAACATTTTAAGTACAAGAATGCACTTGTACAATCCGAGAAAACATGCAGCATTTCTTATTAAATAAAACAGTAAACTATTGAAAAACTGTGAATATCTTCTATGGCAGCTGCCCCCCCCCCCCCCCCCCCCCCGCCCCTCGGTACGCCCGTGCTTATTATGATAGCTATC